>NC_051160.1:39600526-39645854 GCF_013339745.2 Dermacentor silvarum
TGGTTTTTTTTTAAAATTCGCTAATGTCTCGCGTAAAATCTTTTTGCCGGCGTTTATAACAAAGGAAAAAAAAAAAAAACCTGTCGCGTAAAAGTTTAAAAAAAATCCCAAAAAAACCGCATGATCGCGTTTCACGCGCTGCGACCCAACGGTCCCAGGCGTTAGTCTCTACATTAACTTCGCTCAATTCCTGGCTTGGCGGCCATGGAAAAGTGGCGAGCATCGGTATCGGCGCTGGCCACCGCGGAACTGCCAGCTGCCTTTTTTCCGCGAGAAGTGTGAAGCCAATGCAGTGCGCAGCGGCATTGAGGTGGAGGGGAAGTCATTGAGTAGTTATTTTTGCGATAGCAATTATACCGACGCTCCAAGCGCATTTCTACCGTCACCGTCGCCGTGGACGTCGCTGTGAGGTTCTGTATAAATCCAAAACGGTAGCATCGTCGCACTGCGCCTTACAATGTATGTGCGAGTGAAAGCTTGCGATGGTCGCGCGCGATTTACGATTGGGGTAGGCGAGGGAGCGGGGTGACGTTCTACTGCGGCAGCGGCTGCTTACGGGAGGGCCGCACGGACGTCGTATTACGCGATATTAAGGTTCCGTGTCGCAAAAATCCGGCGTCAGTGTTGGCGCCGGCGCCGAGAAAATCATCTCACACCACCCGACCACGGAGGTGGACCGCGTTGCGCAGAGGCGTTAGTGAAGTAATTGAATTTATCAAAGCAAAAGCGTCATAAAAATCGTAAAGTACGATTTAAACAACCTGCACACGTGATAGCGTGGGATTGTAATCTGAATTTAAGGGAGAACAATTCTGCTACACGGACACTTAAACACAAACCCCTATTCCAGCATATTATCATTCATACAGCGGCGCGACCAGGTTCATTCCTTGGAAAAACACCATCTAGATGGCACTCGCCTCCTCGGCAGTGGTAGTGGCCTGCAGAGGGCAAGGTTGAGAACAGAAAAAGCTTTAGTTGCCGGGACGCCTGACAAGCAGCCAGGGATTTTTGAATGCTATAGCGCTGCACTCTTAAAGGCGAAGCTTCAACGTTCTCAAATTTCTCGAAAGGGATGTGAGACGTGGAAAACTGCGCGTGTGCAGGCCTCATCTTCAAAGAGATCTGCGATGTGGACAAAGTGCAACTAGTGCCGGTACGTTCGTGTGCGCTGTGCGTTCGACTTAGTTCGCGTTGAAGCGAGCGACGGCACGAATGTCAATTCGCTCGCTGCTGCAACCGCGCCTCCTCACTCCAGCGTTTCGAGAGGGAGTTTTCGCGGTCAATGAGAGAAACATTTTCATTATTACCTGTGCACGCGTGACACCATGCTTGTTAATTTAGATAGTAAGCAAATGTTTACATGTTTATACGACCGATAAGGCTACTATCCTTAGTTCGTATAGTGGCTACTAATTTGCTGTCACACTCGATTCATTGCCTTTTGGGCAAAACGGCGAATTTTTTGTCTGTGGAGTAACGCCTCGCACCGCTTGGATCGCGGCGCGCGCATGGTAATAATACTGCTGTTTTCAAATTTCGCGGGTTTTGTGATACCACGCAAAAAATAATTACGCGAGGCATAGCGTACTGAAAACAACTTAAGTGGGTGTTACACTGTCACGATGTCGCAATGTCAAAGACAATATAAATTTTCGCCTACTCTCTTGCGATAGCAATAGGCGAAACACCGAGTTTCGGCCAAACCAATAAACATCTTCGTTGTTTCTAACGCCCTCTAGCAACAAGTTTAACATGATTAATCTTCAATAGTCACACCTTACTTACATGGCAAAATTGTTTTGGACGATGGAATAACACCATAGCTCTCCGTTTAAAGCTTTGTTTCAAGGTAGCATGCTTCATACGAAAAAAAAGAAAGAAGAAGAAAAAAACGCCAGCGAGACGCCTTTTTACACGCTGCATTAAGGATCCCTGCTCAACTTTTGGGATATCTTTTATTCTGTCAAAACATTTCCCCTTACAAAAATGTCAATTAACATAATTACAAGTCCTACCAACTTTCTACTTTTTTCCGGCATTCTAGTTGCATTTACATTCTAGTAACATTTGTTCATAGAGTGTCAAAATAACTTCTTACTTTTGTATAAAGAATATTTTAAATACACCGTTAACACACTTCTTTCTTACTTTTGTATAAAGAATGTTTTAAATACACCGTTAACAGGCTTCCTTCAAACTTTTGTAAAAAGAAGATTTTTAATACACCGGTAACAGACTTCCATCTTACATTTGTATAAGGCATGTTTTAAATACCCGTTAACAGACCTCCTTCTTACTTATATGGAAGGAACATTTGTTCATACACTGCTAAAAGACTTCCTACTTACTTTTGTATAAAGATATTTTAAATACACCGTTAACATACGTTCTTCTAACTTTCGTCAAAATAACATCTCTAATACTCCGTCAAATGCCCATTACTTTTGTGTAAAGAATGTTTTACTATAAACCATCAAAATATATTTTCCGAAGGACATGTATCTTGCACGTCAACAGCTCGTGCTGTTTGCCAAAAAAAAGTTTAGTATGGGAAGTAAGTTGAGAGATTTTTATAAATTTGTCGAGCACACATTAATGTGGATATATACCATAGTCAGGAATCAATCTCTTCTTTTAAATCGCAGTTACAATCAAAAAATCAGTGCGATTGCACGGGCCGCAATGCGATTTTTTTTTTTGAGGGCTCATTCACAGGACTGCCATCTCAACAATGCGACTGGTGCGACGCCCAGAGTTGCTTTCTGCCAGGTTTTGTTGCACACGCCGCATAATTCCTGTGAAATAATGAAAGAGGCGTGCGCGTTATATATATAATTTACCTCTCTTATTAGGACCAAATAACACGTGCGTTTTGTAATTTAAAAACGCTTCAAAGTTTCATTTGTTTCGGGGTGCGCAACAGCGGTTGCGAAGTCAATACGAGGAGAAATGGCGGACGCATGGTGGAAGAAGAAGGTGCTCCGACGGCGCGCCCGCGCTGGGGCGAGAGAGCGGCCACTTCGTGTGACGTAAGTAAGCGCCGCCGCTGGGGGTAGCACGTGTTCAGGAGGCCTTGTAGCAGCGGCACAAAAGTGAATAGTTTACGACCTCCGTCAGCATTAAACACCCATACCCAAACATGTGCAAATTTTCGTTATTCAGACGCCAAATCCTGAGCAGGTAGAAGGTTTCATGCCACTTACTGTCAAAATACCGTCATTTCCAACAGGAGAGAGACGCGTAGTCTGCTCGAGCAGACGGCGCGCTACGCTTGCCGCTGCTCGCCGCATCGGAGTTAATCAGAATGACGGCAGAAATAAAGGGACGTACCTCCAATCAAATAGAGTCGTTTTAAGCTGGCTAACAACATATATGCATCGAAACAAAGCACCTCTGCCGCGCGTGCCGAAGAAGAAAGCACCAACAAAGCGAGCGAAAAAGTGGCCCCCAGAACAGGTGCTGCCCTTGCGGCAGCAGCGTGCGTAGAGTCACACTAAGTGGCCGCGCCTCGCGCCGCCGTCGGATCACCTATCTTCCACCGTGGGCGGACGTCAACAGCTCTTCGCAGGTGGTCGTTCAGCGCTGCGTGCTGTCTCGTGTGTGCTTAATGCCCGTACCGTTCTTCCTGCGGTTTAACAAATTACCAGGGGACCTAGAACAAGCCCATATAGCTGTTGTCATCACGTATGCAGTATTCGGAATTCGGCTGCAGCGAAGTCGTGATGTCAACACAGAGACCCTCACGCTACCCGTGCTTAACGTTAGCTTATGAAAAACAGCTATGTGTATATTGCTCGTGATTGCGCATAAGCGGTTCCTGCTCCTATCAATATTCTTGCACCAAACTTAGCAGCAAGCACCAACCCAAAAGCTCACGTCTGCCTGTGAAGGAAGCAGCAAATTATCTGTGTGTAATTACTGAACGTGCAATGGAATGTGTGTTGTGAACGTTAATCTTAGCGCCAGCCTGGTTCGTCCGTCTCGGCGCGTGTGCTGTAATGATTCATAAAAGTGCTCTCTGAATATTTCGAAAGGCGTAAAAGCCGACACCCCATTTTTTTAAGAGCTGCAGTCACTTGTGTACGTATTATCATATCATCTGACAGACATGGGCGTCGTCTATTTTCTCGTCCTGTTGGTTGCGCTTTTAGTGTGCTGTGAATCTGTATCAAGAAGCTTAAGTTAATATGCTGCAGTACGTAGCGCAGCCGCGTAGCCCCACGGGTAACATTAAAATACCTTGTTAGGAGTAAGTTTGTTTGCTTAATAACAAAATCGAACGCTAAATTTTGTATTCATAGTGGCAAGTGTAAAGTAAGAAGGTATCGAAACTATCCGCTGATAGCATACGTGTGCTTCTACCTGCTTGAGCACATTACCTTAAAAGTCAGGCTGAAAACCCCAGATAACCAAAAATATATGCAACTGGAGCAGGCACTATGGTTTCTTGACTGGAAATGAAAGCCAGCATACCAGTGTTAAGCTAATCATGTACTTAACCTATATTGGACCAATGTTAGAGCATGCTAACTGGAGCCATTTGAAACTAGATTATTTCAGCAAAAAAAAGAAAGTGCAGGGAAAGCGTCAAGGTACAATCTAATCTGGTATTCCCGAACCAATTGTATTAGCAAAACTTTATGCCTCCCTGAATTGCCTGCGTTAACCCAAAGCTGAAAACAGGGGAAGCCGATTCCCTTTCTTGCTATTGAAAAGCTGCTAGAATCTCAATAACAGCTAGACTACTTATGTTCTGAAGGAAAGTGAGGGGCACTGACAATATCTCTAAGTTTGTATGAGCTTTCACCTTGAACGAGAATGGAATGAACATATTTACCTTTGCAAGCCTCAGAATCCAAACATTCTCAAAATTTTGAGGAGGCAGATTAAATTTTTGACATATAGACAATAAAAGTGTGCCTAAGTACAAGTACACACTGAACACACTTGAGTGGTTGATTGGCCAGCTGCGAATGCAAAAGCATTCATAGCTGCTATCTCGAGGTAACTGCTAGGTTGCACGTGTGTTTCTTCTATAGCCCATATATACGTGGCAAGGGAATGGTTATACGTAGTCCCGTTGCAGCATTAGCCTGTGCTTTTCTTTTTTTTTCAATAGGTGGTGCCTAGCGGATTACGTCTGTTTATGTATTATCATTTGTGTGTGCATCTTATTGCATGTGTTTGTATCGTATTCTGATTGTTATATGTGCAGTGACGCAAGCATCATTTTTAATATATTGCACCACAGTCATTTATTCAACTTTGTGTTGAAATGTACAAAATCTGGCCACCCAGTAATGGCCAGGACAGCCAGAAGGATTGGCAAAACATATGATGCAGATCCAATGCACTTGCTTGAATCGACAGCAGGCGAAGCTTTCACGCAACGTCAGTTAAAATCCCGAAAACTAACCTGCAGTGTGTGCAGTTGTCCTTATTTCACCCGATGCAACACGTACTGATATGCAATGTTTGCTTATTCCCCGCACAGGCCACAGAATGTAATGTATATATAGCACGGTGAACTCACTCAAACGTCGGCCATGAGTCTGAGTTCGTTTGAGCCTTGCTGAGTAGAATTTTGGTGAATAAGAGTAAGAGCAAGCTCGATTGAGTAAACTTTTAATGAATGTTGTCATGTGGTAGTCAGGGGAAACTAATCTGAGCATAATGTTAGTGAATATGAGTCAAAGCAAGCTCGGCAAGTAGATTTTTGGTGAATATGACTCAGCGCAAGCTCGCCTGAGTAGAATTTTGATGAATAAAAGTCAGAGCAACCTCATCTGAGTATAATTTTGGTGAATATGAGTCAAAGCAAGCTTGGCAAGTAGATTTTGTGAGTATGACTCAGCGCATGCTCGCCTGAGTAGAATTTTGATGAATATAAGTCAGAGGAAGCTCAGTTGAGTAGAATTTCTGTGAATATGAGTCACAGCAAGCTTGGCTAAGTAGATTTTTGGTGAATATGACTCGGTGCAAGCTTGCCCGAGTAGAATCGTTGTGGAATATTAGTCAGATCAAGTTCGGCCGAGCATAATTTTGGTGAATATGACTTTGAACAAGCTCGACTGAGTAATGATGGGATATGGTTATACTAGCTTATGCAGTAATCCATGTAAATGCAGACTCATTCGCAACATTGTCTCCATCTTGATGGGCAATGAGTCGCGGCACTTCAAATATTTCTATGTCTGCTATTTATGAACTAATTTCAAACATTCTTGCGGAAGAACACTTCTTAGAGGGTATGTAACAACTTCCACCATATAATCAAATTTGCTATTTGGGCTTGTGAGGGGCCCTTTAAGGCGAAACTTTCTTTGCAAACTTGTGTGCGCCTTTCTTGCTGAGTGTGGCTGCCGACAGTTGCTGCTGCTGCTTGTGCGTTCTCGACCAATAGCTCACATTTGGCTGCAGGACGACGGCACCATCTATGAGCGATGGCTCACACCAAGCACGGGTTCAGAGGCGAGGGGGGAGGTCTGAATTTCCGGACCCTCCCCCCCCCTTAATCTAGGAAAGCTTAGACAGGAATTGCTCTCTGAGAAATAGGTCTGCCGTCCCCATCGTCACTCAAGATGGAGCTGAAAGAATGGCACCACTTTCGGACGCGAGATGAATGCACTTACAGACAGCACAATATTGGCAGTTTGAACAAGTTCACTGATGAAGAAGTGTTTCCGAACATTAGGACCCTCTGCTAATTGGTGGAGCCTATCGTATACAAGCATCGAGGCGGAGAGAAGCTTTTTAGCATTGCGCCGCACTAAGACTTTCACGCGATCGACAATGACAGATGAACGGCTGGCGGGTCTCCCTGCTGTTCCGCGCCTGCCGAAGCATGGGGACTGAACCGGAAGTCAGAAGTAAGTTTATCACAAGACATCGCTGCACGATGTTTGAGGAGTGTCCCATTTACATATAGGATCTAATGAAGACTATACCACTCTAACGCTACCAGCGATGCACTTATTTGTAACTGCGTGAATGTGATAGTGGTGAAACGAACGATAGAAAAAGTGACGCGCTTCATCTCTTGGTTTCAGTGCTGTGCAGTGCTTTGTTTGTTGACCTAATGGGGCAGGAAGGTTTCGACGTTTTGAGGACTGCTCAATATTGGTACGAGCACTGGTGAAATCGGTTTATTTAGTTGTTAAGGCGTGCAACAGCAGGAACAGCGGGCTACGAACAGCAGGAATGGCCACTGTACAGTCGTCGTTTTTCTCTTCATTCCTCCTTTTGATCCGCACGTCCCTTTTACGCGTTTGGATGCAACATACCTTTCCTCGCAGACAAAGATCGCTGGGCGAGTCAACTGGCTTGTCGTGGCGTGCATGATTTCAATCTGGCCACATGCGTGACTTGTGTTCCAGCACAGCGTCTACCAGTGTTCGTGAGGCGCGTGAGAGTTTAGTTTCACTTCGTTGATCTTGTCGATCCTAGTTTGCTAGCAGCTTTTGACAGAAACCGCGCTTCCTTGTGGGGAGTCCAAAGCCAAACGACATGATTAGTAAAAGGCCGATGTCGTGCGTCATAGCGTGCTTTGGACTTGTCTTGCGATACGAAAGTATGCAGACGCGGAAGCCGCGGAGCCTCTTCAGCGATGCATAGCGTATGGGCGATCGTAGGATAATTGCGGTGACAAAAAAAGGAAGGCCAGCATCGAGCGTATACCGGGGTGGGCGAGCATATAGATGGACAAGAGGCTGCACCCAGTTGTCTCATGTTTGCCGGGTTGTATGCGTAAGTAATAAACGGTAGAACTTCATCCCAATTCTTATGATTGGACGCAACATACATGAAAAGCATACTGGTGATCGTTCAATTAGTGCGCTCAAAGGCCGGCCGTGGTTACGCATGATATGGCGTCGAGTGCCTGAGGTGCGAGTTACAAAAGCGTAGAAGCTCTTCCATGATATTCGCTGTGAATTGACGTCCCCGGTCGCTTATAATAACACAAGGTGGTCCATGTCGCAGAACAATAACGTGAAGTAATAAGAGCGACACTTCGGTCGCAGTGGCTTATGGCATAGGCGCCGTCTCGCAGTAGCGCGTGAAATAGTCGGCACACACAATTATCCAGCGGTTCCCCTTGGATACTGAGGAAAAGGGCCTAACAGATCGATTTCAACTTGCTGAATGAAGGGAAAGCTGCGAGGCAGCACAGGGTGAAGGGGGCCAGATACGGCAGGAGGTGGACGTTTCCGACGTTGACACTGTTTGCAGCTGGCGACATACTATACTCAACCGAATGTCACATCTAGGGCCACTAAAAGCGTTCTTGAATGCGATAATGTGCGAACCCTTTATCGGAGGTCATTTCGCATAAACTGAAGGATTGCTCGCCGGAGACGCTCCGGCACCAGTAGCTGCTTGTTGCACTTGAATGGGCTGAAGTGAAGAGTGGCTCCAATTTGTTGTCTGTTCGTTGTTCTGCTTTGAACGCCTCGATATCGGGAAAAGCGGGTGTCACAAAATTAACGAGATGATCAAAATCGTCTGCGTCGCAGTCCGTCGTGGTAAGCGGCATACGGGAATTACAGTCTGTGTCAGCAGTCTTTCGCCACTCTCGTAGGAAATAGTGAAGTTATATTCCTGCAACCTCAAAACCCAGCGCGCAAGGCGACCACAAGGGTCACGAAGGTTCACGAGCCAGCACAGGGAATGGTCGTCTGTGACGACTAGGAATGGGCATCCGTACAAGTAAGAGCGAAATCGCTGAACCGCAAACTTTAGAGCAAGGCATTCTTGCTCTGTCACCGTGTAATTGCATTCAAGTTTGTTTAATGAGCGGCTTGCATAAGCAATCACGTGCTGATGGTCTTCATTGCGTTGGACCAACACGGCACTCAGACCAATGCCACTAGGGTATGTGTGGATTTCTGTCGGTTTGAAGTGGTCAAGGATAGGTCAGGAGGTCAGCAGGAACTTCAATTGACGAAATGCAGAATTGCACTCGGGTGTCCACTCAAATCGTGCGTCTTTATGTAGCAGATTTGTCAGAAGAAAGGCGACGTCAGCAAAACCAGGAATAAATTGGCGAAAGTCAAAGCAAAGACCCAGAAATCTACGAAGTTGCTCACTTCGAAGTTGACGAATGACGAAATGCAGATTTGAATTCGGATGTCCACTCAAACCGTGCGTCTTTATGTAGCAGATTTGTCAGAGCAAAGGCGACATCCGCAAAACCAGGAATAAATTGGCGAAAGTAAGAGCAAAGACCCAGAAAACTACGAAGTTGCTCACTGACTGCGGTGCACTGAATGCCGCAACAGCTGCTGTCTTCAGGGGATCAGGCCAGATATCGTCTTTGTGAACAAGATTACCCATCACAACGGTTGATTGTCAATAAAGTTACATTCCTTAGCGTTCAGAACCAGGCCAGCGTTTTTGATGCAGTCTAGGGCAATATCCAGGCGCATATTATGTTCAACGAATGCGCGCACGAATATAACAACGTCGTCAAAATAGCACATACAGATGTTCCACTTTAACCCACGCAGAATGGTGTCCATGAACCTTTCAAAGGTTGCTGCAGCGTTACAAACTCAAATGGCACCACATTGAATTAGAATAATCCACCCGGGGTTACTCAGGCTGTTTTCTCCTTGTCTGCCAGGGTATCAGGATTTTGCCAATATCCTGAGCGTAGGTCAATTGAAGAAAAATAAGAAGCCGAATGAAGGCAATCAATTGTATCATCAATCCGGGGCAGCGGATAGACATACTTCTTAGTCACGGCGTTTATTCTTTGATAATCGACGCAAAATCTCCAGTTTCCATCGTTCTTTCGGACGAGTGTGACTGGAGATGCCCAAGACTCGAGGACTCTTGTATTATTCTTCACTACACAGATTTCATCATGTCACTCAGTTGCTCCCGATTATCTTGCCCTCGTTAGGCGATACGCGATAAGGCTTTTGCCTAATCGGGCACGCAGATCCCGTATCGATAATATGGCGTGTTCGATACTCTGGAATCGAGAACGCTTTGTCCCGCTGCACAAAGTCAAACACAGACAGATGCTTAGAAAGCGTATGCACTAAGGTATGCGCTTCCTTGTGCTCAGCGACTTGTTTATCCTAGGCAGAAGCTTGTTGTTTGAGGCGTGGGAAAGGTCAGTAGGTTTACACCGCGGATCTGTTAGTACGGCTATGGACGAAGACGCGTATTCTGTAAAGTCGGCGAGTTTTAAGCCATATGGAAGCAAGACGGGTTCTGCCGAGCAGTTTAGCCGTCGACCAGCCACCACGCCCGTTGCCGATCGATACCACACATAAGGGACAAAAACGTTCTTCGCTTCACACAATTTAGATGCATTGGCTCTACTGAGGCATCGAAACTGTTTGGAACTTCACCGCGATACACAATGGGAACGCACACAGAGGTGGTCGCAGTCAAAACAGTATCTGCAAAGACACAAAGTTCACCTTGACTGCAAGTCTCCTTTAAGAGCCCGGGCCAAAACATGGCCATTGAAAAAAATTTCCCGTTTTGCAATCGACGGCCGCATCACACTGTCGAAAAAGTCCATGCACAAAATCACTGCGTGCGTCGATCGGGGAATAACTACGAATTCCGTCGTGAAAACTCCAGCAGCCAAGGATACTTCAGCAGTGCACACACAAACAGAGACCACGACTCGCCGCTCACGCCACAAAACGTTGCAGCCTGGTCCCACCGAAATACAACTTGCGCCCCAACCGACCTTTAAAAGCGAGACTCATCACAGATACAGTGTTCCGGTATCCACTAAACCCATTGCAGAAACACTGTCAGCAAGTATGTACCTGCACTTTGTTCTAATCATAGCAGCTGCAGGGGGGATTCTGTCGGTAGCATGAGTAGAGCGACCTCACCCACATCGGCGGCACTAGCTAGTTTTACGGTTGCGAAGGCAACGCGGAGCGGCGCACTGGCAATGGAGATTGAGCTAAACGGTGTGCACGAGAGGATGGTGGTGGCGTCAAACTTCTGTCAGATGCCGGCGAGCATCTCCAAAAGCTTCTCTGCCTGTAATAGTTGTCAGGAGGAATGCCAGCTGACCAAGAGGCGGTGTACGGCTATTGTGGTCCTTATTGAAAACCATTCCACATGTTGGGCGATGATTACAAAACCTCGCTATGTGGCCCGCGACTCCGCATTGAAAACGGCAGAGGCTGCCAATTTTGATGTTCCTCAACGTAGTTAGGCATGTTGGTGTCGACGGCATAGCCAGCAGGTGGACCACATTCATCACGGCTAGGCATCGGCCACTGGGACGAGTGCGAGTGGCGAGGGCGTTGGTCGTAGTCATGATCTTGATAGCTCATGGTCGCTCTCGTCTGTGGCGTAGACTTATACTCAACGGTTGCTGCGTGAACCTTTGTTGCCATGCGGTCGAAACGGCAGTTTCTCATCTCGTTTGGTGAGTACGCACCAGTGATGCGGGTGTGTAACGGTGCATCTCTTCCCGATGGAGCAACTCTTCGCGAACCATCTGCCGCCTTGTCGATGGAAGGTCAACACACGAGCTCGTGTCTATATACACTTGTCACCGTTGTGAGATTAGCCAAGCTACCAAACTTTGTATTATCCGTCGCATGTTCAGCGTCTGAAAAGTCCTGCAGTGGCGAATGATGTCAAACACGGAATCCATGCTTTCTTTGCCGAACAAAACTTGTAGACGTCTTCTGCTGCTGCTTTCAACAAATGTCCTTTATCATCTTCGGATATTTGAGAGTTGGCTATGTTGCACAGTTTCAGCACTTCTTAAATATAAGTTACACAGGTCTCGCCGGGAACCTGAGCCATTTGTTAAAGTGTCTGTTCAGCGCGTTTTTTGCTCTGGAGTCACCAAAACACGCTCTGCGGTCCTGGACAAAAAGCTCCTATGAAGTGAGCGTGTCTTCGTGATTCTCATACCAGACGAGCACAGTGTCGCTAAGGGAAAACACAACATTGGACAACTGCACTATCGAGTTCCAACCGCTAGACCGGCTCACCCTTAGGTAGTTCGTGAGCCACTCGACGAAATCTTCTCCGGCTTTCCTCCGATAGTGAGTGGCACCCGGTAGTATTGCCATGGAAACCAGGTGCTGGCCTTGAAGCCGCGTCGGAGCCATCGGGAATCTGGCAGGCGTATTCAGGCATATCAGGTGAGGGTGGCAGAAGTCCGGCAAGTCGACGGCTTCGGCGAAGTTGTAGCAGCGCAGGCTCCGTGGTTACGAGGTGTACCCTGCACCTGCACCCATGTGTAACGAGCAGGGAGTGCAACATCAGGTACAGAAGGCTACGAACACCAGGAATGGCCACTGTACAGTTGTCGTTGTCCTCTTCCTTCTCTTTTGGATTCCCACGTCCCTCTTATGCGCTTGGATGCAACAATATATATACAATTTAACAATTTTGTTAAGCTGTTGTAAAGTAAGGGATTTTGATATCAATAATGAAGTAACCGCGTGGACCTCCACTGTCCGGTACTGAAGAGTAGTACGGCTCTGCGACTTTTTGAACCTTTGAGTATTGTGTATTCAGGGGCACATTTCAACACTGCAAAGATAAATAAATTGTTTTCATGTATGCGTGTGGGTGCGTGCGTGTTGTCTACTGCGTCTTTTTTATTTAGTACAATGTATTGGGGCTCTATAATTATGTCCACTGCAGGCACTAAAGAGCTTTGTAAAACCGTCCTTCTTTACGGATGTACTCTGCTTGATCTAAGCATTTCAAAAAGAGAAATATTGCCATGTGCAGCCAATTTCAAAGCAAAAGCGTTACTAAGGACGTCGAGTCGAGTTTCGCTGTCGCCAGCAATTTGACCTTCATTTGACCGCAGCTGCGAAGTAGCCTTGGCAACGCATCACGTGACTCACCGCGCCGACCTGCGCTGCGGCACCGCCGGCTTGACGCATGCGCTCTCCGCAGCTCGGTCGCCGCCGGACGACGTGACTCGCCGCGCGCGTGGCTAGACTCCGCCCTCCCCACACATACACACAAGCACATTTTACTGGCGTCTCTGGCGTTGCGTCACTCGGTGTCGTCGGTGACGGCGGCGAGATCTGGTGTATCTTGAGCACGGCGTTTCGTCTGGGCGCCTCCCTCGGCGTCGACGCTGAGCGACGCCGGATGACACGGAATACCAGAAAACGCAGGGGAAACGCATAATTTGGGGTGGCCTTAAGAGGAGCGCCGTGCTCGCCTAGTCAGTGCGAGCTTCGCCATGGATGGCGAGCCCGGGCTGTCCACTGTAAGCACTTCGCGGGAGGGGAGGCTTTGATAAATCGTCGGCAAGAGGCGTCTGACCACTCCGCGGATATCGCCCGGCAAGCTGCTTCACTGGAGAGGGTTCGAAATGCCAAGCGCGCGAAGCTAGCGTCGGAGACTGAGGAAGAGTGAGCCGTTCGGCTCGAAAAACACCGGAAGCGGGACCACAACGTTGGTTCAGCTAATCAAAGGCTAACCAAGTGAAACCAAGAGTTAACCAAGCTAAACCAAGCTTTCACTTTGCATATCCAGAGTTAGTGAGCTAAGCTGCTGCCATATTTTCCATTAAAATGTGATCGAATTTAGAGACACACCCTTTTTTTGTTCTTCAAGAGAAGAAAACGGGTCTACTTTCGATCACGCTTTTAATGGCGAGATAGGCCGTGCATGGCCGTATTATTGTACTGTCCGCATTCTTAGAGCACGTAGACTAAGCCCGCCATAAAAAAAAAAACTATCTCAGAAACGTTATTACAAGTGACCCATTAATAGCACCGAGCGCCATCTCGCATTAGAAAGCGCGCGCGCCGATTTCTTTGGGTGTTGACGCCCCATGCTCAGCTTTAGGTATCCGACTTCCTATAAGTCGGATACAGCAGCGTCTGTGTGTTGTCTTGTGGTGCAACTGTAGATGCGGTAGTTGCTGACTGCACCGAGCAGCGTCTGTGTCCTGTGTCCTCGAGAACCTTGGTTTAACCGCGTTCAACCACTGCAATGTTTTATTATTGCGATAGCAATTATATGGACACTCCAAAGCAGATTTCTGCCGTCGGCGTCGCCGTCGCCGTCGCCGTGAGGTTCCGTATGACGTCAATGGAGATGAAATCGTCGCCGCGCGCCGAACGCTGTATGTGCGAGTGAAAGGGCGCGAGGGGCGCGCGCTTTCACGGGGAGTGAACGCACGGCGGAGAACAAACGCGCGTTCTGCGCCGTGCTCGCTTAAGGGCTGCAGAAGTAAGGCGTCTCTTTCCTCCTTTACAATCACCATATATGTAGAGCAAACGCGCCTTCTTCCGACGCGCGAGAGGCCGTGGGGGAGGGGGGGGAGGGGGAGGGAAGGGAGGCGACGTTTAGCTGCGGCACCAAGTGCCTATTTATATCAGAGGCTCCGGCAACAGTCACCAACGCCGCACGCATTGTGAGCGAACGCGGGCAAAACGCCGACGGCGTCGACAAGTTCTGCGTGTTGCCGGTGCTGCTGCATGTCCAAGTTTATACAGCTGATAAAGCTAATATCATTACTCCGTATAGCTCTCTACAAATTTGCTATCGCAATTGATGCTTCGCCTTTCAGGTGAAACTGCGACAACTTTTTTAATTATATGGACACTCAAAAGCAGATTTCTGCCGTCGCCGTCGCCGTGAGGTTCCGTATGACCGTCATTTGGAGAAGAAATCGTTGCCGCGCGCCGAACGCTGTATGTGCGAGTGAAAGGGCGCGAGGGGCGTCTTTCACGGGGAGTGAACGCACGGCGGAGAACAAACGCGCGTTCTGAGCCGTGCTCGCGTAAGGGTTGCAGAAGTAGGTGTCTCTGTTCTCCTTCACAATCACCATGTATGTAGAGCAACGCGCCTTCTTCCGACGAGCGAGAGGCCGTGGGGGAGGGGAGGGGAGGGAGGCGACGTTTAGCTGCGACACACAGTGCTATTTATATCAGAGCTCCGGCAATAGTCACCAACGCCGCACGCATTTGAGCGAACGCGTCGACAACGAGGTTCTGCGTGTTGCCGATGCTGCTGCATGTCTGGGAACGCTGTGAGCGCTCGGAGTGGATGGTCGCACTCCACGTCGGCTCCTGCGATTTTTGGTGTTTTCGCCGCCCCAACTTCTCCTACTTGTATGATTCTTGCACGAGTGGGTGCGGGAAGGTATCAGGACCACGCAGACATCATCCTCTACGCTGGACCTTCGGAGATTCTCCCAGGAGAGTTTTAGTTTCCCCGAACAACGCCGCTCGCCGCCCTAAGCCTAACGGGCTTAGCGCGAGCAAGGCCCCAGGTAGGCCTCGCGCCACAGCAACTGCTCCCTCGACGTGCCCCGGTCGCCCACCGACATGGAGTCCACGGTCGAAGGAGAACTGATCTCAGAGGAAGAATGGTCGGACGACTCCTGGAAGTCACCCGGCTACATCGCTCAAGAACGACGCCGCCGCGAGCTCAAGGCTCAAGGCAAGGAAGTTCCCAGCCTCAGTGCGACGGGAGCGAGCTCCTACGGCAACGGACGGAGCACATCGAACCCCAAGCCGCGCCCGCCACCCCAACGCAGACGCGCACCGCTACCTAGAATGCCAGCAGACGCTATCCACATCGTGGGACGCCCGCAGTCACCCATTGACCTCACCAAGGTGCCACCGTGGCAGCTACACGAAGCCCTGCTCAAGGCAGCCTCGTTGCCCGATCAACCACCAGCGACCCGGGATCGCTTACGGACGCATCCCACCAACAACACTTTCACGCTGAGCGTCGTGGACTCTCGGCGTGCCCAAGCCTACCTCTGCATCAAATCCATCAACGTGGGCACCCGCACCGTCGACCTCCACGTGTATGCTCCCCCTCCGGACGACGCAGTGCGAGGCATCATGTTTCACGCGTTCGACGATTTCTCGGACGAAGAGATACTGGCAGACCTCCAAGCCAGCAACCCCGACATGCCTATTGTGAGCGGCAGACGCATGGGCCAGACTAGGCACCTGGTGGTCACACTCACAAGTAAGGACCTCCCGAAATGGATATTCTATCATGGCACCGACATCAGACTCTATCCGTTCTACAACCGGGTGGAGTCATGCTACAACTGCCGCAAGGTTGGCCATCGCACGGACGTCTGTCCCTTGCCACGCAAGCAGCGATGCCGCCGTTGCGGCGAGGAGCACCCCCCACCCAAGGAGGGCGAAGCTTCAACATGCGCGCCACGCTGCATTGTCTGCGGCGGGGCACACAATACCAGCAGTTCAAACTGCAAATACCGCTTCGTCAAGAAGACGCCGCACACCCCACAAACGAAGCAAGCACAAGGACCTGCCCGGGTCACCCGGCACAGTGCGTCTCACAGCGGCAGCTCCAGCAGCCGGTCCCCGTCCCTCCGAGCACGGTCGTCGTCGTTCCCGCCGCTCGACTCCAATGGCCAACCTCAACGTCGAGCCAGCAGGTCCCGGTCCCGCACCCGCCGCTCAAGATCTCGGTCAACCCAACGAGCCCCCTCGGCAAGCCGGCTCCAGTCGTCTAGCCAAGGCCACGGAGAGCCACCCAAGATGGTGGCCTGGCAACATGGACCCCCGGCGTCGCTGGCATCAAACTCACAGGTGAGGGAGATGGCCAAGGAGAATTCCGCCTTGAGAACCCAGATTTCGACCCAGCAAGCCCAAATCTCCGCTCAGCAGTCCCAGATAGCTAAATTAACTACCTATATCCAATCCCTTGAAGCTAAGATAGACAGGGTCCTCGCCTCTCACACATCCACACCGACATCAACACCTGCATCGCATACACGGGTATCCTCATCCGCCTCCACTAGCACGGCACCACAGCCCCAAAGCTCAAACAAGCGCAAGGCAGCCACATCCACTGCCTCGCTCCATACCGAAGCGGACAATGCCACTGCCGTAACGGCGGCCATCTCCGCCCTAGAAACTAAGCTCGAGGCACGCTTTAACGTGATCAGTGAACTTATAGCCACACACCTTCAGGAATTTCACGCGTTCCGCATGGACACGATAAACACATACACTACACTCAAGAGCTCTGTGGAGGCTACACAAGCCAAACACAGCACACAGCTCGCCGCACTACAAGAAACGACAGACACCAGCCAAAACTACATATTAGAGGAAATCCGTAAGAAGCCAGCCACACACCAACGCCAGCCCACCAGGCAGGGCCTCACACCGCCACAAACGTAACATGGCCCCACGAACAACCCTGACAGTATGGCAGTGGAACTGCAGGAGCTACCGCACTAAGCGGGGGCACTTGCAGCTTCACATCCAACACAACACGCAAGACACACCAGACATCATAGCACTACAAGAGACGAACACTCCCGTAAAACTACCAGGTTACACTCCATACAATCAGCTAGGACCGGCCAACGGGCCTCACCCCAACACGGCCATCCTTGTACACCGCAACCTTACAGCCACACAACACGAAATTGAAGGTACAGACATTCAACACACACTCCTTGAAATACTGCCGAGGAGAAGGGGAGACAGCCCGCTCTTCGTCCTCAGCATATACAACTCACCACGAGACAAGGGCACTGACATCCCACTAGTCCTCCGCAAAGCGTCTCTGCTGGCCAAAGGAGCGCAATTACTGATTTTGGGCGACTTCAACGCCAAACATCTAGAGTGGGGTTACCCAAAACCCGACCGCAAGGGCACCCGATTATGGGAGACCGCTCAAGATCTAGGGCTTACTTTACTGAACGACCCACAGCAACCAACACGGGTTGGTAACAGTGTGTGCAGAGACACCACGCCAGACCTATCCCTTTGCAAGAATATACCGGGCGCCCGGTGGCAGAATACAGGCCACACGGTCGGCAGCGATCATTACATTTTGTCACTGTCTTTTGAAACGGCCGCCAGCAGGGCGAAGACGGCCAAGGCCCGCATTACGAAGTGGGATAAATTCCGTCAGCTACGCGAAGAAACAGCACCCGACTCCATATTGGATCTCAACGAATGGATCAGGTCACTGAGCCGCGACGTGACTTCGACGACGTACGATGTGGTAGCGCCTCAAGAGCAGCCATCGACAGATTCCCGCCTCTTGCACATGTGGGAAGCACGTGAAAGCCTCACGCATAGGTGGCAGCGCCAACGTCACAACAACAAGCTGCGACGGCGCATAGCGAAGCTCGAACGGGAGATCGAAGCTCACACCTCTACACTGGAGCGTCAGCAGTGGGGCCAGATCTGCAACAGCCTCAACGGCCAGCTGGGCTGCAAGAAAACATGGCACCTGCTGCGACACCTGCTGGATCCCGGCAACACCAAGTCGGCGGCACGTAATCAACTGACGAAAATTATACACCAATACCCAGGCACCGACGCGGAGCTGCTTGCGGATCTCGCCAGCCGGTACATTAACACCTCGAGCCAGAGCGATACGCACTTGCCACACTACGTCGGAGCTCCCAACGAACAGCTGGACGCTGACATTTCGGAGGCAGAGGTCTGCGCTGCGCTACACAAGCTGCGCACGACGTCAGCGCCGGGCCCCGACGGGGTTACGAACAAGGCGCTGCGTAACCTCGACGCGAAGTCCGTGAGAGCAATAACCGAATACATGAACGAGTGCTGGCATACCGGCCGTTTACCTCCTGAGTGGAAACACGCACGGGTGGCGTTCATACCAAAACCGGGCAAGAAACTGAACCTAGAGAATCTTCGCCCCATTTCACTTACCTCCTGCCTAGGCAAGCTCATGGAGCATGTAATATTCTGCCGCTTACAGAACTTTGCAGAGGAACAGGATCTTCTACCACCCACGATGCTCGGTTTTCGGGCACACTTGTCTACACAGGACGTCCTCCTTCAATTACACCACGACCTCTTGCATCCAGACAGTGGTTCGAGCACGAAAGCTTTACTGAGTCTGGACGTCCATAAGGCTTTTGACAATGTGCTCCACGCGGCAGTGCTCGAGAGCTTAGCCGACTTGCAACCCGGCGAACGAACCTACAACTATATCAGGTCGTTCCTCACAGGCAGGACGGTCGAGCTCGCGGTGGGGGACCTGCGCTCCGCTCCCATCCGGCTCGGGAACAGAGGCACGCCGCAAGGCGCAGTCCTGTCGCCATTCCTATTCAACCTCGCAATGCGCACCCTCCCTCCGAAACTGAGTGAAGTCCCGGGACTCAGACACACGCTATACGCCGACGACATCACGCTCTGGACGTGTGAAGGGTCGGACGGCACAGTTGAAGAAACGCTCCAACATGCCACCGACATCGTCGTGCAACACCTGAAGGCAGCGGGATTAGAGTGCTCCCAGCACAAGTCGGAGCTCCTCCTTATCCGACCACCCGACCGAAGCAAGCACAAGTCACCCCCACCTCACATCACGATACGCGTAAACCAGCAGCCAGTCACCCACGTCGAGAACATACGAGTACTGGGCATGATACTGCAGCAGAACCGGCGGAACGGCATCACCATTGACCGGCTCCAGATGACGGTGAACCAGACCATGAGACTGCTGCACAGAGTGAGCGCGCGTAAGCAGGGCATGAAAGAAAAGGACCTGCTCCAACTCGTCCAAGCCTTTGTCGTCAGCCGTCTCACCTATGCACTACCATACCTACACTTACAGAAGACAGAACGAGCTCGCCTCGACTGCATTATACGACACGCATACAAGGTAGCCCTCGGCTTACCAAGACACACCTCCACCGAAAAACTTCTTCAACTGGGAGTTCACAACACCATCGAAGAACTCATTGAAGCACATCGCACATCACAGGTTCACCGTCTTCAAGGTAGCAAGACCGGCCGCTGGATCCTCGCTCGAATGGGCCTCAGAGCGTCCCCGATGGGCAGCGACCCCGCCACCATCCCACCACACATCAGGCGCATGTTCATCATCAAACCCCTGCCCAAAAACACACTCGCCGGCCACCACGACGGCAGAAGAAGAGCGAGGGCCCAGGCACTACACAAGACGTACGGGACCAACTCCGCTGTGGCGTACGTCGACGCAGCCCAGTACTCTGATCGACCCCACACCTACGCCGTTTGCGCCGTTCCAGGCCCAGGACTCAAGGCACAGACAACTTCAAGCTCGCTAAGCGCTGCCACACCCACCGAAGCAGAAGAAGCCGCCATTGCGTTGGCTGTGGCCTCAACTGACGCCTGTATAGTTATGAGCGACTCCAAAACCGCCATAACAAACTTTGCGCGAGGAATAGTGGCACACACTACACTAAAGCTCCTACAGTCACTACAAAACAGTGGAGAACCACGCTCAGTAGAGTTGATATGGGTCCCGGCTCACGCGGGGAATCCAGGGAACGAAGCGGCCCACCAACATGCTCGAGGATTCGTCAGCCGAGCGGTGGGCCTCCCGTACCCGGAGACCTCAAACGAAGTCCTGCACTCATATCACGACATAACCCAGTACTACCGTCTTATGCGACACACTAGGCCCGCACCACACAGTAAACTAAACAAGCGTCAGGAGGTCACCTGGCGCAGGTTACAGACATACTCATATCCGAACCCCTACGTATACTCTTACATTTACCCAGATAGATTAAGTCCGTACTGTCACCTGTGCGGCGAGTTAGCTACGCTCAGTCACATCCTCTGGGACTGCGAAGAGGATCCCCCTCCACCCACTCTCCTGGCCTCTCCCTCACCTTCATCGTGGGAGGAAGTGCTGCTTAGCTCCAGTCCAGACGTACAACTCCGAGCCGTGGAGCGAGCCGAAGAGGTCGCCGTCACGCATCGCCTGGCGGCCATCTGGCCTTCCTGAGGAGCCCATGAACTAGCTCCCCACTCTGACGAATAAAGTTGTCTCTCTCTCTCTCTCTCTTTCCTCCTTTACAATCACCATATATGTAGAGCAAACGCGCCTTCTTCTGACGCACGAAAGGCCGCGGGGGGGGGGGGGGGGGGGGCAGGGAAGGGAGGCGACGTTTAGCTGCGGCATCAAGTGCCTATTTATATCAGAGGCTCCGGCAACAGTCACCAACGCCGCACGCATTTTGTGCGAACGCGGGCAAAACGCCGACGGCGTCGACAACAGTGCTGTGTGTTGCCGGTGCTGCTGCATGTCCAAGTTTGTACAGCGGATAAAACTACTATCCTTACTCCGTATAGCTCTCTACTAAGTTGCTATCGCAATTGATGCTTCGCCTTTCGGGTGAAACTGCGACAACTTTTTATTATTGCGATAGCAATTATATGGACACTCCAAAGTAGATTTCTGCCGTCGGCGTCGCCGTCGTCGTCGCCGTTGCCGTCGCCGTGAGGTTCCGTATGACGTCAATGGAGATGAAATCGTCGCCACGCGCCGCCGAACGCTGTACGTGCGAGTGAAAGGGCGCGAGGGACGCGCGCTTTCACGGGGAGTGAACCCACGGCGGAGAACAAACGCGCGTTCTGCGCCGTGCTCCTTTAAGGGCTGCAGAAGTAGGCGTCTCTTTCCTCCTTTAACAATCACCATATATGTAGAGCACGGAGAAAGAATAATTCCGTGATGTAGAGCAAACGCGCCTTCTTCCGACGCGCGAAAGGCCGTGGGGGGGAGGAGGAGGGAAGCGAGGCGACGTTTAGCTGCGGCACCATGTGCCTATTTATATCACAGGCTCCGGCAACAGTCACCAACGCCGCACGCATTTTGTGCGACCGCGGGCAAAACGCCGACGGCGTCGACAACTGTTCTGCGTGTTGCAGGTGCTGCTGAATGTCCAAGTTTATACAGCTGATAAAGCTACTATCATTACTCCGTGTAGCTCTCTACAAATTTGCTATCGCAATTGATGCTTCGCCTTTCAGGTGAAATTGCGACAACTTTTTGGTTACGTTTTTGTCTAGCTCGGCCACACGAGCCGATCGGCACCTGCCTCGACCAGCGGAGCTGATCGACACCTAGCTAGTCCTGACTTTTGGGCTAGGCTAAGCCCTACAAAGTCATCCCCAGCATTTCCCAGAATTTATTGATCGATTATCGATTAGCTATTGATTGGCTATCGCAAGGTATTGCCCACGTATTTGGGCTAGGCTAAGCACTACCAAGTCATCTCCAGCATTTTCCGGAACTTATTGATTATTGATCGATTAGCTATCGATTGGCTATCGATGACTAAGCTTAAGTAGTCCCAACCATGCTTAGCTAGACTCAACTTCACTAGTTCACAGGGGTATTTGCCATTGCGCTTGGACCCTTTCTGCTGTACTGCTAGGATCGGCGCACATTTTCTGTTCGCACATTACGGACTAACGCTAGGCTTAAACATTCTTCTTCTTTCTGGGGTTTTACGTGCCAAAACCAGTTCTGATTATGAGGCACGCCGTAGTGGAGGGCTCCGGATTAATTTTGACCACCTGGGGTTCTTTAACGTGCACTACAACGCAAGCTCACGGGCGTTTTCTAGGCTTAAACAGCTCCGCTGTTTAAAAAAAGGAGAAAGACAAATAAACGAACACTTGGAGTGTCCTTCTGCCACGCAACAACAATCATGATCTGGTTTCCTAGCGTTTCATTTCTTGAAAACTCGTCGATCGGCGCCGCCGCGTTGGTGCAGTGGTTAGCATGTTCGGCTGCTGACGCGAAAGACGCGGATTCGATCCCGGCCGCGGCAGTCGCATTTCAATGGGGACGAAATGCTAGAAGCACGTGTACTGTGCGATGTCAGTGCACGTTAAGGAAACCACAGGTGGTCGAGATTTCCGGAACCGTCCACTACGGCCTGCATCATAATCACATCGTTGTTTTGTCACGTAAAACGGCAGTAGTTATTAAGGCGAAAGTTTTATGTGTCTCATGTGGAGGTGACCTTTAAAGAGTTGGCAATGGCTTTGTCGAAAACCCGGCGTCACCGCGGATGGCAAAAAAAAATGTCACGTGGCCCTATGGAAATGCATATACCCGATCACCTGTGACGCATACTTCCCTCCATACCCAAGTCCGTGATATGCGGGTATGCGCCACACGCGGTTTTACATACAGCGAAAGCCTATCATTTGGTAATTTATAACCTAATGTGTAACTTAATGTATAACTCAATGCATGACTAAATTTGTACCAGGCTTTCGCCTTCAAGTATTACAATAGACGGCGGCGTTTTGCCCACGTTCGCACCGAACGCGCGCGGCGTCGGTGACGTGTTTATGAAGAGCATGTCAATATTTGCCGTACTACCTATGGCGGTGTACCGTAGCGACCAAAAGGCCATGGTCCCTGTGGTCACTAAATAAATGAAAACCACCGGATCATATACATTTATCATGTTTTAATAGTTCAAATAACCAATTACACCATCACATCTCAACAGTCATAATTGGAAATACATAATTCCCACCATAGTGCAGCTTCGCTGGTCTTCCATCTCCACCCCAGGGGACGGGCTGACAGTTTTTCTCCTTCATCTATATACCATCGGATATGCTAATGCCTCCTAACTGACTGCTTATAGATCATTTGCTGAAGACTATTATGGCATTCTGTTCTCAGTACAGTGTTGAACTGAAACCAATCTGGTCAGGAAGGAACATAAGTGACCTAAAACGTACGCACACAGAATAAAATATAATCGTGATTGCACCCTTGTTCACAATGCAAAACGTCCCATTGTGAACAAAGGGCCCATATGGGCCCCAGAACGTCGAATCAATATATGTTATATTTATTTGTTATGGTATTCGATCATCTCTATTTCAATGCCAACTAAAATAGCAGCACCGTTGAATTTCAATTACTCGCTGGCAGTCAATAATTTATTCTCTCTACTCAACACCGCGTATTTCGACATACTATTTAGTGTTATTTTCCAGTTTTCCTTTAAAAATACCTTGACCCCATACTGAAATGCCCTTTGTGATTTTTCGGACCTGCCATGATCATGACTTCCTCACAGTACTCCATGTGTAACAAAGAAAATGTTTTTTCAGACAGGTACCGCGTGGTTGGTCAATTTATTTTTAGTATGACAGGGGTGGGACTGCCCAAAGTCATTCCGGAGCAATTTTCGGAGCAAGTAAAATTACATTTTGGAGCAGTTTGAAGCCGGAAAAATTTCATTTGGAGCAGCTTGGAGCAGACTAAATTTCATTTCGGAGCAATTTGGAGCAGATAAAATATCATTCTTAAGCAGTTTGGAACAGGCCAATCTGAATTTTGGTGGAATAATGGAATATGGAATATGGCAGCGCTTTCCTGAAAAGCCGAAAACATCGCTGACACTACGATCTAGCTATATAGTCCCGCGCCGATGCGCGTGATGATAGCGGAAAATGTTCTCAAATTATGCAGCCCTGTCGACGAAGTAACATAATTTCTGGGTCACCATATGTCACCGCAGACCCAGAGAGCCGCAATCAACTCTGGGCTACTATAACGCAAAACTATTTCAATCTGTATTTATTGCGACAGCAATGATATGGGCCCTCCAGGTGCATTTCTGCGATGGGCGTCGCCATGATGTTCCGTATAAAGTCCAAGGGCAATAACACCGTCGACGCGCGCCGTATGCTGTATGTGTGTGAGTGAAAGTCGACGATCGCGCTTGAATCTGGCGAGCACAAGGCAGGAAAGCTGAGAGGAAACTAGCTGACTTCCGTCGCGCCAAAGGCCGTGGGGGGATGGGAGGAAGGAAAGAGGGGGGGGGGCGGCATTGTTCTCCGGCAGCAACTACGCAATTTGGCAACCGCGCGCAAGGGGAACCGATGATCGCCGCTGAATCTGGCGCGCGCAAGAGAGGAAAGCGGGGAGGTAGCGTGGGAGGGAGGGGAAGCGGCGTTCTACTCAGCAACATCCGCGCGCGCCTTGTCTTGCAAGCTATCTGCAGACTGCTCATGACTTTGTGCGTGCTGTGTTCTCGCCGCTCAGGGTGTGTTAGTGTAATGTGTGTCTGCCTGGCGAGTTTTCATCCCTTAGCGGCGACGTGCTGCGCGTGCGCATCACGTGATGCTGCGATTGTCTCGCTGGCTGCTTGTTTCTTGAAAAGCCGCAGGTACTTTCGGCTGCAGAAGCAGCGCATGACGCCGTCGTTTTTGAGGTCCCATGATCCAAGCGTCCGACGACCATCGCCTCCACGGACCCCTTCTGGAACTTCCGCAGCAGGTACTACCGGACAGGCTCGTACTTCTTCTGGCGGGCTTCGTTCTGGGTTGCAGGTCGGTTGTCAAGCGGGCAAATCACGTCAGCAATGAATGGTTCCTCACCCCTGCAAAGCACAAGATCGGGAAGGAGGTTAGTTGTACCTACTGGCCGATTCTCGTGGGTGACATTGAACTTGGTGGAGGCGGCGGCTTTTAGTGGGTTCACGATCTGGTTGCGGCGGTTTGTGTACGCTTGGCTGTGAGTCAAGCATATGGCTTTCTGTATGGCTGAGAACACAACCACTATTAGCCCTATGGCTAAGAACACCGCCACTCGTAGCCCTATGGCTGAGAATACCACCACTCTTAGCCATATGGCTGAGAACACCACTTTCTTAGCCATATGGCTGAGAACACCACTTTTTCTTAGCCATATGTCTGAGAACACTACTTTCTTAGCCATATGGCTGAGAACACCACTTTTTCATAGCCATATGGCTGAGAACACCACTTTCTTAGCCATATGGCTGAGAACACCACTTTTTCTTAGCCATATGACTGAGAACACCACTTTCTTCTTGCCATATGGCTGAGAACACCACTTTCTCTTAGCCATATGTCTGAGAACACCACTTTCTTAACCATATGGCTGAGAACACCACTTTCTTAGCCGTATGGCTGAGAACAGCACTTTCTTAGCCCTGTGGCTGAGAACACCACCACTCTTAGCCACTTTCTTAGCCATAAGGCTGAGAACACCACCACACTGAGCCATATGGCTGAGAACACCACTTTTTCTAGCCATATGGCTGAGACCACCACTTTCTTAGCTATATGACTGAGAACATCACTTTCTTAGCCATATGGCTGAGAACACCACTTTTTCTTAGCCATATGGCTGAGAACACCACTTTCTTAGCCATATGGCTGAGCACACCACCACTCTTAGCCACTTTCTTAGCCATAAGGCTGAGAACACCACCACTCTGAGCCATATGGCTGAGAACACCACAACTCTTAGCCACTTTCTTAGCCATATGGCTTAGAACACCACCACTCTTAGCCACTTTCTTAGCCATATGGCTGAGAACACCACTTTTTCTTAGCCATAAGGCTGAGAACACCACTTTTTCTTAGCCATATGGCTGAGAACACCACTTTTTCTTATCCATGTGGCTGAGAACACCACTTTCTTAGCCATATGGCTGAGAACACCACTTTCTTAGCCATATGACTGAGAACACCACTTTTAGCCACTTTCTTAGCCATCAGGCTGAGAGCACCACCACTCTGAGCCATATCGCTGAGAACACCACTTTTTCTTAGCCATATAGCTGAGAACACCACTTTCTTAGCCATATGACTGAGAACATCACTTTCCTAGCCATATGGCTGAGAACACCACCACTCTGAGCCATATGGCTGAGAACACCACTTTTTCGTAGCCATATGGCTGAGAACACCACTTTCTCTTAGCCATATGGCTGAGAACACCACTTTATCTTATCCATATGTCTGAGAACACCACTTTCTTAATCATAAGGCTGAGAACACCACTTTCTTAGCCATATGGCTAAGAATAGCACTTTCTTAGCCATATGGCTGAGAACAGCACTTTATTAGCCCTGTGGCTGAGAACACCACCACTCTTAGCCACTTTCTTAGCCATAAGGCTGAGAACACCACCACACTGAGCCATATGGCTGAGAACACCACTTTTTCTAGCCATATGGCTGATACTACCACTTTCTTAGCTATATGACTGAGAACATCACTTTCTTAGCCATATGGCTGAGAACACCACTTTTTCTTAGCCATATGGCTGAGAACACCACTTTCTTAGCCATATGGCTGAGCACACCACCACTCCTAGCCACTTTCTTAGCCATAAGGCTGAGAACACCGCCACTCTGAGCCATATGGGTGAGAACACCACAACTCTTAGCCACTTTCTTAGCCATAAGGCTGAGAACACCACTTTTTCTTAGCTATATGGCTGAGAACACCACTTTTTCTTAGCCATATGGCTGAGAACACCACTTTTTCTTAGCCATGTGGCTGAGAACACCACTTTCTTAGCCATATGACTGAGAACACCACTTTCTTAGCCATATGACTGAGAACACCACTTTTAACCACTTTCTTAGCCATAAGGCTGACAGCACCACCACTCTGAGCCATATCGCTGAGAACACCACTTTTTCTTAGCCATATGGCTGAGAACACTACTTTCTTAGCCATTAGACTGAGAACATCACTTTCCTAGCCATATGGCTGAGGACACCACCACTCTGAGCCATATGGTTGAGAACACCACTTTTTCTTAGCCATATGGCTGAGAACACCACTTTTTCTTAGCCATATGGCTGAGAACACCACTTTTTCTTAGCCATATGGCTGAGAACACCACTTTTTCTTAGCCATATGGCTGAGAACACCACCACTCTGAGCCACTTTCTTAGCCATAAGGCTGAGAACACCGCCACACTGAGCCATATGGCTGAGAACACCACTTTTTCTTAGCCATATGGCTGAGAACATCACTTTCTTAGCCATATGACTGAGAACATCACTTTCCAAGCCATATGGCTGAGAACACCACCACTCTGAGCCACTTTCTTAGCCATACGGCTGAGAACACCGCCACACTGAGCCATATGGCTGAGAACACCACTTTTTCTTAGTCATATGGCTGAGAACATCACTTTCCTAGCCATATGGCTGAGAACACCACCACTCTGCGCCACTTCCTTAGCCATAAGGCTGAGACCACCGCCACACTGAGTCATATGGCTGAGAACACCACTTTTTCTTAGCTATATGGCTGAGAACACCACTTTCTTAGCCATATGGCTGAGCCCACCACTTTTTCTTAGCCATATGGCTGAGAACACCACTTTTTCTTAGCTATATGGCTGAGAACACCACTTTCTTAGCCATATGGCTGAGAACACTATGGCTGAGAACACTTTCTTAGCCATATGGCTGAGAACACCACCACTCTTAGCCACTTTCTTAGCCATAAGGCTGAGAACACCGCCACTCTGAGCCATATGTTTGAGAACACCACCACTCTGAGCCATATGGCTGAGAACACCAACACTCTTAGCCACTTTCTTAGCCATATGGCTGAGAACACCACCATTCTTAGCCACTTTCTTAGCCATAAGGCTGAGAACACCACCACATTGAGCCATATGGCTGAGAACACCACTTTTTCTTAGCCATATGGCTGAGAACATCACTTTCTTAGCCATATGGCTAAGAACACCACCACTCTTAGCCACTTTCTTAGCCATAAGGCTGAGAACACCACTTTTTCATAGCCATATGACTGAGAACATCACTTTCTTAGCCATATGGCTGCGAACACCACCACTCTTAGCCACTTTCTTAGCCATAAGGCTGAGAACACCACCACTCTGAGCCATATGGCGGAGAACACCACTTTTTCTTATCCATATGGCTGAGAACATATGCTCTGGCAGTGCTCCGCGTTACACGACGGCGACGATGTCAGGTCGACCAAATGGGAGGCTGCCCTAAGCAGCCCCGATCTTGAAGCACAGCTATGGGCTGTCCATCGGGCCCGCGACGCAGCAGAGAGGCTCGGCCTTTCTGTGCCGACGTGGGAGCGGCCCGCTACGTGCTGACGCGCGTTCCGAGGGACAATAATAAAGCTTTACCATACCATATGGCTGAGAACAACACTTTTTATCCATATGGCTGAGAACACCACCAATCTTAGCCATATGACAGAGAACATCACTTTCGTAGCCATATGGCTGAGAACACCGCCACTCTGAGCCATATGGCTGAGAACACCACTTTCTGACTTCTAATTTTAAAGCGATAGTGTTAACGGCCTCGTGTCGCAGAAAATCAGGTTCCGGAATACGGCGTCGTCGCCGGCGTTGGAGTCTCGTGAGCTAAAATTACCGTATACAATTAGATTTAGTGTGGGCATTTATTGTGCACTCCTTCATCATCTGTAAATAATCATCATCATGCGGATGCCATTCATGTTCATCGCGCGTGCGGGCGCATCAGCAGCGTGGACTGTTCTTCATACCGGTTGTGGACGCCGCCCTTCTTCGCCGTGTCGTCTCTCGGGCTCAATAGAAGGTCCGCCCTTACTGTGACGTCACAAGTGGTGGAGGTGCTCGGTAAATGTCGACGAGAAAATAACCATATCATCCAACTAGCACAAGCAGGTCTTCCACTTCAGGCCACGCAGAACGGTGTCAATGATGTGCTCGAAAGTTGCGAGAGCATTGCAGAGGCCGAAGGGCATGAGGTTGAACTCGTAAAGATGATCTGAGGTTGCAAACGCTGTTTTTTTTTTCTTCTTTTTCGGCTTCGTGCATCGGAATTTGCTAGTTACCTGAACGCAGATCAAGACTGGAGAAGTAGTCGGCACCTTGCAGGGAATCGAGGGCATCGTCAATGCGAAGCATGGGTACACGTCCTTGCGCGTGATCCTTGTTGCGCGCTCGGTAATCTACTCAGAATAATAATATGCGGGTATACAGCACCCTATCACAAAAGTTGCTTATACTTTGTCTTATATTCTTGACAAAGTTATTCCTCGGAATTTTGAGAATAACAGCCCACAAACAATTGTCATGAAACATAACACCGACAGCGCATGGCTTTTATGTTAAATCTTCTCAGAATGAAATATTGAAAGTGCGAAACTATAACAGAAACCTGGAAACAATGTAATTTTTTTTTGGCGCGGCTGACCAGGACCTCTGGGATCGGTCCACGCAAGAGGCCGCGTTTCTACCAGAAAGTTCACCTTCGTGCATAGCGCTCGCTGCCAGCGTTCCCCAGCAAACATTACGGTTACATAAGCTGCAGTTGCGGGGAAGCGTGACAAGCAGTCAGGGGACCTTGAATGCTATCGGGTTCCACTTTTAAAGGCGAAACTTAAGCGTCCTCCAAATGTTCTTACATTTTGTTATCCCCCTTTATTTGCCTTAATAACGCGGCAGATAGTGTAAATAAAAAAAATTAAACTTTATAAATTACACCGGTTCACCTTTAGACGCAGCACACGAGCAGCAGCCACCTTTGAACAGCAGGAATTGAGCGACTTTTTCGTTGCCTTTATTTTAATTTTAAGCGACTTTGGCGTTGCCTATTTTGCCTGCGTCAGAAACTTGTCCGCATGAACTTGCTCGATGCAGGTGCCCCTCTGGTTTCCTTTCACAATCAGAAGACTTCCAAAAGCACGGTAGGAGACCCACGGGCGAAAATTTCTCGCGAACACAATTTGTTTTTCGTAAAACCTGACGAAACCTTTGTCAAATCTTAAAACGGCTCCGGATTCGTAAACTTTACGGAAAATTCCGGAGAGTAGTATAGCCTTAAGAGGCCTCCGGTTAATGTGTGTGTTTTCTTTTTTTATTGGCATTTACTGGCGAATGCTATTTCTTTTTACAGCGTAAGCCGTTATGGGCTCATTCCAATAGCCGTTTCGGGTCGCGATGATGCCACCGCCGGCGTACCCCGCGTAACCGCTATCGCCGGAAACTGGAAAAAAGTACCCGATTCCCGCCGGGATCAAGCCCGCGCCCGCTGCGTGGGTGCCGGATACTCTGCCACTGAGCCACGCAAGCGCTTGCTATCGGGCCGCCAAAAATACCCCTTTTAAGGCAAACGCAGGGTGAGACGACTCGAGACTCCGCCAGTATGGTGGCGCCATCTAGCTAAGTTGCCTGCAAAGGCAGCGTACGCAGGCGCAGGCGACCAACGTTACTAGACGACGATATGCGATTCAGACGAGGCACGCAATCAACGCGCTCCCGAGCTGCCGAGCCTCCGCCAGTATGGTCGCGCCATCTAGTTAATGTACCTGCAAACGCGGCACGCCCAACATGTAAGTTGTAGTTGTAAGGCTGTATCGGGCTCAGCATACTGCTGTGGAGAGAGCACTACAAGCCGCAGCTCACCGTCGACGCCGGGCGGACAGTTCCGATCGTTCTCGTCAAAACGAGGCAAACAGACTGCCGCGAAGACCCTGTTGCAGGGGCGTAGCCAGAAATTTATTTCTGGGGGGGGGGGGGGGGGTCCACCGGCCCGACCGGGGGGGGGGGCAAGCTTCTGCTTTCCTCTACGTCAGGTGATCGATAATAAATATTTTTATTTATTTATTATTATTTATTTATCAATACTGTAAGCCTTGAAAGGCTCATACAGGAGTGGACATACAAACAGTACAGGCATAACGTTTTGTCATACTGTGGTTTGCAGCAAGCTCAAAACAAAAAGGCAATGGTTACAATCGCCGTGCCATGTAAGCAAGAAATAAATATAAGGAAACAAAAACAAACTATACAGTACTTACGCCTTCAAAGGTGTAAGAAGCAGTTAATACAGAAAAAATTGCACATAGGGTGTGCCGTGTAGTGTACAAACAGCATCAAGTAGTTTAAGCAGACTCCCATATCAAAAACATGGGACCGCCCCCCCCCCCCCCCTCGCGTGTGCGTGTGCTTGTGAAGAAATTAAGTAAAGTAAGCTCAGTAAATACATTACGTATGACAGGTACAGTGGGCGTTTGGAGCAACGGTCTCTCATCGCGCCACTGTATGGACCAGTCTTCGAAAACGCATCATTGAGACGACCCGTGCGATCGGAGAAGACATCATTAATTGTTAATTTCCGTTAAGCGTAGATGGCGTCGTCCTCGTCGGGGCGAAGTGCGTTTCACAAGTCAAGGATGGCGAAAATGCACGTGTGACCAGGCTATACCTACTCGCATAGCAATAGCTTGTTCGCTGCGTCTTTGCGCTAGAAAACTTAAATACGCGCAAAAACGCGTAAGGATTTTTTTTTCGAAGCTTTCGTCGCCCTGCTCCCTCATACGAGAAGGTTGCATTTCATGCGGCAAGTGCATGGGCCACTGTGTCTTCGCTGTGTGCGAGCGTGCAGCCGTCATTGCCTTTACGTCAACAGATTCAGAATTGTACAGAATATTTCACCGCACAGCCGAGATATGGCATGTGTACGCATTATAAGTAGTGCGTGCAACTCATTTCTGCTTCACTTACGCCGGTGCAAACAGGAAGCGGCATTCTATCTCACATAATCTCGACTGATTGTTGTACTAGTGATGCAGGAATGAACTCCGGTCTTGTTCAGTGCATAGTGCACATAATCAATTTCTCAGGACGCGTGAACTCCGACGAGAACTGTCAGCGCTTGCAACAAGAGTTTACTTACGCTGTACTGCGCACAGCAGTAATTCATGCTTGTCGGCTGTTTCGTGCATTCTGTTGCGAGTCGGTGGAATTTCACTGCTGTCATCAACCCCTTAGTAAAGTTCAGGTTCTTCTTTACCACTCTTCTACTTGGGCGTCCGAGACGCACCGCCAGAGCCGGTTTACACAAGTAGAGGATGTACTGCCGCTAACGATAGCGGCGACGGGTTCGCTTGGTTGAAGTAGACACAAAGATGACGAGAAAAAAAAACACACTTTCTATTTACAATTATTTACAAAAATTTACATGAAGTTACAAGTACACATAATAGACGGAACTGGTACACATAGGGCGACCCTATAACGACATAGTCGATGGTGCATAGCACCGAAGTTTGTCCAGAACGCTTGGACGGGGCAGCGGGGCCAAGTTTTCTACCCTCCGGTGCCCCGCCCCAAGCATTTACCACCCAATTGCCACGGAGTGGCTGTGAGTGGTCCGCCGACGCACCAATCACGAATCCTGTGCCGGCGCTTCCAGCATTGCGCTTCTTCCAAGCGCCCTTTCCTCTACCGCCTTTTACGGTATCATTCTCACTATCCCCCAAAACAACATACAAATAACAACAACGTTCCAAGAAAGGGGGGGGGGGGGGGGGGGGGGTGACAGGTGCATAGCATGCGTGCTCCCTGGGAAAGCCACAGCGCCCAGCACAATGGGCTCAATAAAATCTAAAGAACAGGCGGCACCTGGAAGCTGCAGCGATTGACCTTTGCTGTGACCCCTTCTCCACTCGTACCTATACGAAAAACCGATACCGTAGTAGCTACGGGTCCTTTGTCAATGAAACGTGGCCACCGACACTTTGGGCTCACGTACCCCTATTCAGTAAATGCTTGCTCGAAGCCTTTCGCTACGGCCGATTGGCAACGGTCTTCCGTCGTCATGCGCCGCCCCGTCATTTCTCAGAGCCAGTCGGTCCGCAAGTACATCTGGTCAGCTGTAATCGCGTCCGTCACGTTTGAAACCACTTGAAAGCGTGTCTCCGAATGAATTTCTGAACCGTGCGCCACAACCGGCAAGGGTCGTTGACGCGTCACGCCTTGCTGCCACAAATCGCCCATCCGCGTGCCGGTTTTAATCTGGCAGTGTCATGAGCCGTGCGCCTGCTCATCTCGGCGCCGTCAACGCGACACGCATCCGCCGCCGACTAATTATCCTTTTGTGCATCGCCCGCCAAGCAAGGACCATTGACCATATACGCCAGTCGTCTCTGCACCCCCCTCTGCAGCCGTTCCCCTCAACAGGACGAAAAGGGTGCAAAATGCCGGTTTCAAGCTTGCCGATCCACAATTAAAGAAAAAAACTCGTTCTTTTCTAGCAGCAGGCTTACACCCCCCACCCAAGACTAGGCAACCACTTGCTAACAGTGTTGCCGCAGCCTAAACAAGAAAAAGCCCGCTGCATGTAACATAGCCAATTACGCAATAGCCGAACAAACAAAAAAGCCTACAAGACTGCCGTAAGCATTCCAGCGTTACGTCAAGCTCGTTTCTACGGAGTAACCGTGTAACACATGCTACACCTGCGGTGTAAGAAAAACAAAAAAATACCTGTTGCACTAGTTAACTCACACACGCACAAAAACGCTGAACTCAAACCCTGGCGCGACACTTCAAACACGCGACATTTCATGCAGAACATGAAAATCTAAAAAAAATATCTTAGCCGACAACATAGTGCATATGCCATAACACAACTAGGGCAAGCACACGCTGCCCGCATCAAAAATGTTCGGGTGCCCCTTGTGGGGCAAATTGCAAGAACAATAGAACGTCCCCAGTTTAAAACAAGCATATGAAACATGACTGCACCCAGTATATCATGCACCACATAAATACAGGGGGAAGTAAGCAACGCTAAAGTTGGACACAATAATAATAATAATAAAAAGAATGCGCACACTGTGAGCACAATCAATGTTCCCGTGTCCATTGTCCGGCACTTCACACACATTGAAGTTGCCCTAGTCTCACCACTCGCTCCTGCGCGCGGTCGAGCACTGACGTGCTAAAGCGAGCACTTTACGTCTGACAAAACCCCACTGCACCCATGCGGTGAAATATGGCAAGGTGGCCATCACATCTGAAGCTTACTTAACATATTGCGGGCGGCATCGGATTCTACACTGTTTGTAGTCCCCCGGGGTCAAACACATCCACGGACAAAGTCGCGACGAATGTGCGGCCGCGGGGCGAGCGCCGTAGCAAGCCTACCCCCAACTGCTGACCCGCTCCCGGTGCGCAGCGCCGACCTCGAGTTGTCAACGAAGCCCTAAAATCCCAGGGAATACCTCGCCCGCTAAAATGCACTAGTGGTATGCAGCTCTCCCTGAACGTTAGTGACACGCTAGCTACTCCGTGGAAAAACTCTCCGTCGTCTTTGGAAAGCATTCCGCCATGAGATTGCGATCCATGCCACTGAAACGCAGGGCTGGTACTCGCGGTGTCCTCTTTACCAGGGCGCGCCGGTGCGCTCGCGCCTGCTCTGCTCACGGTGTTACTCGCGTGAGCGTTTGTCGCGATCGCCACACCCTCACTCTGCTGGACAATCACCGACATCCCCTTATTGTCCAGACTTTCCCCTACTGAGCCCGACAAGTGACCTTTGCCTGCCCCCTGCAGCTGTATTGCGGAAACGACGTCCGCAGCTTCAAAGGACACTGCCATACAAGCTGCCCCGGGCGCGAGACCATCATCGTCGTCTCTGTAAGGCGGCTCATGCTCTAAGTCGGTCACGATGATGACAGGTGTTGATATGGCTGTCGTCAGCTCAGAGCCGCAACAACCATCACCGGCCGGGTCAGCGTTTCCAAATACCAGCTGGCCCTGTGAATCATGCTCATCTCTTACTGAAGCACTTTCGCGCTGAAAGCTTTCCTCAGCCTTGCAACCAGCATCCGACACATGATAGCCCTCAACTGCCTGTGTTGCGTCTAGCGCAACTAGTGCCTCAACTTCCGCCTCCACTATCACCGCGCCCTCATCCTCATGCCCTGTCTCGTACGCGCCAACCAACGCTGCTCGTGCTTCCCCCGAAACCGCCTCAGTGGAAGCGCCCGAGTCCTGCTGATGGTCACTGTCAACGCTTTCATTTGTACAACTGCTCCTGTTCCGCACTGGCGGCTTAGGGCCTGTACACGCTCGAGCCGCACATCGCCGCAAGCCGCACCGCCCTCGCGCGGTCCGCTTAAAATGGCCGCTCTGACGTCACAAGAGGCGGTCGTGAACTTTTTTCCACCATGCAGCATGTATGCGGCGACCGCACAAACATGGCGCTGGTTCGAAGCGAAGCGAAGCGCGAGGCCTAGGCGCCGAGGCTGCTGTGACAGTTTGTTTTTCGTGGTTTTTTGGGGATCGTTGCAGGAGTTATCGAGCACTCGCAGAGATAGTCGTCGAACGCAGCAATCCGCTGTACCCTGCCCGACCTCTTCAGTGCGTGCGATCGTCAACGGCAACAGACGGAAATGTGTTGTGTTTACGCGAAGTTCGGAAGCAATGAAACCGGCGATTTCGTGTGGGTTGGGCCGTATTTCGCTTGTGCAGTACCAGCAGTACAAACGCGAAGGCCATCACATGCACGCGCATTCTAAGCATGACACATGCATTCAGTGTACCCTGCCTGACCTCTTCAGTGCGTGCGATCGTCAACGGCAACAGACGGAAATGTGTTGTGTTTACGCGAAGTTCGGAAGCAATGAAACCGGCGATTTCGTGTGGGTTGGGCCGTATTTCGCTTGTGCAGTAATCACATGCACGCGCATTCTAAGCATGACACATGCATTCAGTACGCTCCAGAACGAAAATAGTGCGGTCGCCCATCTCAGCGTATGGTGTGCCTAGGTGTTGTGTGTGCGCGCTTCATCGCTGCGAAGCTCATACGTGCATGTGCATTGTGCAGTGCTGGTTTGTGTTTAAGTGACCATATAACCTGTAGCGATTAGCTTTATTGTCGCGTCATCGCAGCCATTCGTAATGTGCTGTTTGTGCCTTGCTTCATGTGAGCTGTTTTGGGGGGCTGCGATGCGCCTTGGTGACCGCGAACACGTACAGAGCGTTTGAGTGCTGGGGTTCTTACTGTACGAGGTGAAGGGTACTGTTATGTATACGTGCAATGTGTCGCAGTGGTGCTAGGCGTATAAGTATTCGTTTTATGCGATATGCATATGCTCTGAAGTGAACCGTGCATACAGAACGGTTTGTACAGAACATTAGACCCAAAATTCAAGGATGCCAAAACCAAAATTCAAGGAGGCGGAAACAAACCGTACTTGTACACATACATTGAAAAATAATGAAACCTCCTTCTCCTTGGCCGAAATTTCTTGTAGCTAAGCAGTTGCTGAGTTGGGCACACACTACAAGCTCTTTAGGGTGCTTTTTATGCATGTGCTCTGAATTAAACAGTGCAGAAGCACTGCTGGTCGTTTGTGCTCTTTGCATCTCAGTATGGGCTTTGTGTCAAACCAGCTTTCCTTGCTTTGTACACGTGTTGTTTGTTTCCAGTGTTGTCACTGCACATTTTACTCTTCACGAAGAGGGGAGGCTAGGGAACAGCTTAAAAGTTATATCACTGCTCCACATATTGCAATTATTAATTTTGTGCTAGGTGTCATGTGCTGTAATGTAAACAATCCAAATGTGCCACATGCTATTTTTTGCGGATGTGACGACACTGCAACGCAGCTTCTCTGCCACTGCCCAACCTTTCATGCTGAACGATGTGCTTTGCCAGTTATACTCCATCTCAGTAGTTCCTTGCAGCACTGGGGCAGCGGCAGGGCTCTTAGCCAATAGGAAGGCTGAATTCCCCTCAAGATGTGTTCATCCATGCTGCGTCAGCTGCTCAGCGTCTGCTTGCCATCCTTTTGATACATCAGCCACTGTTGGAGCAGTGACCCAACAAATGTTCCTACGTTGTAACTAAAGGCTGCATTTCCATGAATGCTACTGTTGGGCTTCGCTTCATCGACACGCTATCTGAGCAGTTCAATACAGCCTCCTGAGCCAGCTTTAGTAAAAGTGAACACCCTGATAAATGTTCACATGCACCGCGCCATCTGCTCAGCGTGTATTTGACGTTTGCTCACCGCTGTCATCACGTACCATACTAGAGCAGAGTAGGAATTAATGATGCAGTGAACAATGACGCCTTCATAGCGTTCTGCATCGTCAATGCATCACCATTGCTACTGCTGTGGTGTCACCTGCTAAATAGAAACCGAACCACTTTTACTGCCTGTGTAGTCCTAGGTCAAAACAAACAGCTGATCTCAATAAGAACAACAAGAAATACCTAATGCTTTGTCCTCAGCATGAGATGAGACTACGCAGTGATGGATTTTATCATTTATTTATTGAAGTCAGCGCGTACAGCTAGTAAAAGGGCAAGTTGAGATTGAAGCGGGTGGTCTGGGCTGCATTGGCGGTGCCATGTTGCTGCGTAATCATGGTTAGGGTGGCTACTGATGTTACCAGTGCTAACTGCCACAGTAATTCGTCGTACAAGACGGGCATGCGAGAAGGGCCTAACATCTGTAAATCTTTTGTGAACGTCACCATGTAGCCTGCACCAAAGGACAACAAAGCTAGGCAACATGAGAGACGTAAGGCGTGGAATTGACGAGGGAACAATGTTTAGCTTCATGCACCTTCGCAACGATCCATCTCCTTACATTAATTATCTGCCATCATGTCAACAAACTCATTGCAGTTCGACTTGTAAATGTAACATGGATGTATTATGTCGTTGTCGTGATCTAAATAAAAAAAATGAAAGGTGCATTAGGTGTTTTGCAAAAAAAAAAAGAGAGGAGGTGAACCCTCATTTCTTATATGGGAGTAGGCAAGAAAGGTCCTTTGCGTTGCTGGTTGGGCAAAGAAAGAATGCCTCTGTGCACGAAGAGCAGGTCACATTCTTGTACTACAGATTCTTTGCTTCTATTTCGGCTGCTACTATGCTGTTTTAAAGAATTCTTGTGGTAGAATACTCCTTGGAAGACACTTTACAACTTTTATAGTATAACTAAAATTTTCCACAGGGCCCTGGTGAACGGTCCTCTTAAATTTCTGAGGGGACCATCAAGGGGTTGTACTAATTAGATGAGTTGTTTCTATGTAAACCTCACATTGACAAGCTTTGAAAAAATCTCGGCAAGGCTTGTTATATTCTGCTCAAGAGCCGAAATTGTTTTGATACAGAAACCCTTAGAGAAATTTATTTCAGCTTGTTCCACAGCCACCTGTGGTACTGTGTTACATCTCTGGGCCATTCATACATTGAGCCATTTATAAAACTTCAAAAGAGGGCTGTCCACTTTATGACTTCCTCACAATACAATGCTAACACGACACCGCTCTTTCAACACGTACACATTTTACCGTTTACTTCATTACTAAATTTTTAAACTCTTGTAATGGTTAATAGTAGCATCGTTACTGACTACCCACTCTCTGCTACCAACTTTACCAAATCAGGACGCTGTACACGCAGTGCACTAAAACAAAATTTTCTGGTTCCAAAGGCTTGTAATGTGTGTGGTAAACAGAGAATTTGAAGTGTTGGAGTAGTCGAGAGGAACGTTCAGCCCATGTAAGTTAGAAATGCAGCTAATTTTCAGAGATAATTAAGACAGCATTTTCGTGATCTTCTTTTGTATGTTTATTAATACATTCAACGCTTCCTTTTTCTTTTTTCTGGTGCATTTTCCTTGTAAATGTTCAATGATACCATTTGCATTTTGAAGATTCTTTGTATTGTATTCTCTACTTCTAATGTAAAGTGCATATTGTTGCTGAGTTTAAGTACATGTGTCTGTGCTAAATTAATTGCTTTGCATCCTCTACATTTTTTATGGTTTGCAACTGGCCTCGAGCTAGGGATCCCAATGTATTTGTCCATATTATGTTTTACTCTGTATTGAACGCAAGAAATAAAGTTTAATTCAAGGAAACATTTTTCTCACAGGGCCCCCTAGCCTGGAGCTGCAGCCCCCTTAGCCCATAGGTTAATCTGGCCCCAGTAGCAACTAGTATCATGAATGCAAGTTTTGGCTTGCCATCCCTTTTATCAGGTTAACATTGATTTGCACAGCAGAAATCTTAACATTCATTGCATGCAGAAAACAGCCTTACATCAAAGGACGCAAGTAACTTGTGTCCTCAAGAATCTAAACCTTGTTTGGGGTTTTCTGGAATGAAAGCAGTTTAGGTACCTTAGTCTGAAACTCTATTTTGCTTGACTGCAGCATTTATCATGGATGCGAAGTGGGTGTTGTGACAGAAAGCCAGTGTGCACATACAAGAAAAAGTACTGCAATGCCGCTCAAAAGTTTTCTAGGTGTATTGTGCAAAACCACAATTAATGTACGGGAATGACATGACAGTGGTCATAACTTAAAGCAATGGTTCATTACAGATGGGGTACACATGTATGGTCACATAAACATAATGGTGCAAGCTTGACATATAAGTGATAGTCCTTTTTAAGATACAAGTGGCATGGTGACATACCGGGAATCAATGCTTGTTATTTCTTTATTCCAAAAATTATCAGTTGTACAATACTTGTGCCCGATACAATGACGTATCTCTGAATCACAGATGTCACATCCTATCTGCCCTGTGAAATACTTTGCCACATGAAATGGAAATCTCATTGACATAATCAGTTATAGATTTTGCATTAGTTTTATGCTGTTTCTTGCAGTCTTGTCTTTCATGAGTACTTGCATAATATGGAAAAGGGTACCTTGACATTCTAAATGTTATCTATATATGACCACACAACTATTATTTTTTCCTAATCAGAGGAGGCTCTTGTGTCATTATATTAATTGAACTTCTTTAACAATGAATACGCGACAGGTACTTGCATGTGAACAAGTGTATGTAGCCTCCCAAAGGCAAGCTTGTTTGCGAAAGTATCTTTCAGTCATATTGGCAAGAAAACTTTCCCATAGGCTTTTTTTTCATGCGAAAGGTGACCACACATTTCTTGATCTAGCAGACTGATCTTTTATGCTACAAGTCTGTGCTGTTTTCCTTGCAACGAGTAGTTTTACATATGTCTACAACACGTAGGTCCATCATCGGCTATTCTTTTTTTTTTCTATAACTTTGATGTTTTCTTGGGAACAATATATTGCACGTTTTTGAAAGCTAACCATTCAGAGGCCATTCTTTCTTGAAAAGCTTCTTTGCAGCCAGGCTCTAAAGTTGTTGATAGACTGTTTATGTCGATTTTTTTACATAACAATTAGTAGTCTTGCATTTAAAACTTATCCTTTGTGCCCAATATTTAGCTCTCTTTTTGCACTAGTTAAGGTGTGGTACCCAATTTTTTTATATGGAAATAAATATTGTTACTACAGGTACGTGTGTCGTCGTATGACTTGAATATTTGATAAATAATATTTTATTCAATTCGTATTTGAAAACGTTTACATTCGCCCACCTTTACTTCTTGTACAATGCACAAAGAGGCACACAAGCCATAGTGGTGCTTAATGAAGTCTCTTTTTGCTGCATGTAATAGTGGCAAAAAGCAGCTTCTCACAGGGAACTTGATTGTGTTGTCTTGTGTATTGTTCTTCTGCCATATGTATTCTGAATTGATAATTATATCACAGACAGATATATAACCTCTCAATGGAACAGACATTTATTTGATACACATGAACTCGCACCCTGTTCAGCTGGCTTTCAGTTACGCTAATTGTGGCCAGCCTCTATAGATAGTCTGCAATGTGGTATGAGGTTATGTGTGCAGTGCTACTGTTAAGCCAACTATTGTTCTCACAGCAATGTATTAAGTAAGGTTATTGCATAATTATTATTTAAAAAAAGACAGCATTAGCCCAGGTTTTAAGGGTGAGAAAATGCTTGGTGCACTTCAAGCATACAGACAGCATATAATGTGACTACATACCTTGTGCTAGTTTGTATTTATAAAGTGTTTACAAAATGGGGAAGGTGGCAGTGAGACACCTTGGGGAAGCAACACTTCAGTTGTACTGATGGTATGGCGTGACCATATAATTTCCTTATTGCTTGGTTAAAAATATGGTGGGTTACAACCTATGAAATGCCACACCAGCAAGGCTGAACATCCATCCTTACTTTTCAGTGGCTTAAATACGCCACTGTGTTGTTGAGCCTGTGTTGTTGAGATTCCGAAATATCGCCTCGTGTGCCACGTTGTCAAATGCCCCCTTCAGGTCTAGCGCGAGAATGGCCCGTGGTGTGCGGCAGGGATGACAATCTCCTTCTTCAATTGCATTAGCACGTCCTGGGTCTCAAGATGTCGTATAAAGCCAAACATGGGGTCTGGCATTTGCTGGGTTTCGTCCAGGTGTTGTTGGAGGCATTTGAGTACTATCCTTTTCATGATTATGCTTATGCATGATGTGAGGGATATCAGCCACAGGTTGTCAATGTGCGGGGACTTGCCCAGTTTGGGGATAAAGCGTACTCCAGCTGTTTTTCATTCTTGTGATAGCTTGCGTGATGTCCAAAAGTCATTGAAGGGGTCTAGAAGCGTCTCTAGGGCCTGACCTCGAAGATTCTGGTCGGGTCCGGGGGCACTGCTTCGCCGGCTTTTTTCATCAATGGAACAACGACATAACACAGAACGAACAAACACGAGTGCTGTGTGACACGGTCATATTCCATCAGTTAATCAATTGTACGCTCACTTTTAACTTGGCAGCTACTAAAAAAAACCGTAAGTAAATCAACAAGCCGTAGTTGAATATTCACTCGCGTGCTCGGCGATGAAGAGACTTGTCGATCTACACAGCTGTATTCCGCGATAATAGATATAAGAGTATGTTAATATACAGGGCGTTCATTTTAAAGTGTTACGGAATTTTTAAAAATCGCCTGTGGCAGGTAGCATAATTCTTATCGTTGAGCTGGGTTATTCGATGAGGTGGACATTAGTAGCACAAAAAATCGAAACACATTCAAGTAACAAAAAGCTTGCAAGACGCATCCACTTGAAATGCATTTCCAGGATGACGCCAGCTTTGAGATATTATTTTCCAAAGTGTGGGACGAAATACATAGGCGTTCCAGTTACTTTAGTGCTTCAATGTATAAAACAGCATTTTGGTAAAAAAGTAAGTGGAACAACAGTGCATTTTTAGGGCGAGTTTGATGGCACATATCTCCAAACTGGCGTCATTCTGGAAATTCATCCCAAGTGAATACGCCTGCCAAGCTCACCGGCTCCAATTCGTAAATCACAATATGTGCTGTACAATAATTAACTAAGAAGTTGATTAGTCATTTTTAATTAGTTCAATATGGGATTTCTCGTGTTACTAATGTCCGCCTCATCGAATAACCCAGCTCAACGATAAGAATTATGCTACCTGCCACAGAGGATTTCTAAAAAAAAATTTAAACTTATAAATGAACACCCTGTATAACGCTGCGGCGCTTCAGCGTGCTACGCTGTTGCTGCGACAAATACCTTGTTCATTGGCTTAAAAACGCACGCGCGGTCTTGCAAGCTTTCGCTAGCACATCTACAAAAAATGCGCCGTCACGCCGCACACAACCGAGTACATAGCGATGTATGTTGTTACAACAGTATGCGGTAGCAATGATTTAAAAAAAAAAAAAAAAAGAAAGAAAGGAAAACGAAAAAAAAAAAAAAAGGCGCAGGTAAGATAACTGCATAGTGTTCGAGAGGTGGCTCAGCGCGCCAACACGACACATGCAGTCAACAGAGTATGACAGTGCAAGAGTTTTGCGTTTTCGCCGTGACGCGGAAGCTTGAACCCACGCCGACAACAATATGCCAGTGTCGTCTGCTGTTGACGATAGTTGCCGACTTAGAACATCTTTGCCCCGCCTCTCGGTTGCCGGCTCTTAAGATACGTCGCGGCCCCGAATCGGAGTGCGGATGCCGGCACATGCGAACCGCTCGAGCTCACTAATCAGAAAATTACCTAATAAGAAAACAAACGTAATAACAAAATCCTGGCTCGGGCCAAAATTTTGCTGGTCGCCAGCACACAAACGCTGCGACCGCGCTGTTGCATGTTGCCAGTCGCTGGTTATCTGTTTTGCCAGCCAGAGGGCGCATGCGTACGGCACCGCTCGCGCCGGTCCCAGCGTGAATCGAATTTTGTGCCCGGTTGCTCCAACCGCCCGCTACCACTGAACCGCCAGCATGCGGTGCGGCTTGCGGCGATGTGCGGCTTGAGCGTGTACAGGCCATAACTCCCTATGTCATCCCGATCCAGTGCGATCCTGCAACCGGGAAGATTACCGCCCTCAAATGCCTGAGGTCTACCCTCTAGTTCTGACGGCACTTCCTCAATTCCCTGGCCCTGCTGGAAAGCTCTCGCTTGCTTTAATTTGGCTAATGCTAGCCTACGTTCCAGCTGCTGGCGGTACTCCTGCGCCTTTTCTAAAGTGCGCTGCATTTCTAGCTCCGAGAGCTTGCCTGTCCCCACGCAGCTGTCGCTCATCCATTCTGGCCACACGTACCTCTGCGACGTCCTTGACCAGCCTACCGCCATTTCCGTTGGCTCGAACACGACAACAGGAGCGAGATAAAATGAGACTAAAACAACTCACTCCGTTTTGCCTCCTGTCTCCGTTGTCGGTGGCTCCACCATTTGCGGTGAAGGGTGGTTCTGCGGTCCGCTGGTGATGAGTCGTCGAGGGCTGCCTTAAACCAGCCGCGCCTCGTTGTCTTCATAGAAGGCACTGGAGTCTGCGGCGTCCAGCCGCTACAGCTTCCTGCTGCACAGTCCGTCTAGACGGTGTCGATCAGAGATCGAACTTCTGCTGTTGTAACTTCCTGCTTCGCCCGAGGCGATGTCTTCCTTGTGTTCGGCTCGTTAGTCTTTGTCCTGCGAACCAATCCTTGCCGACTGCGCCAGTAAAGTTCAGGTTCTTCTTTACCACTCTTCTACTTGGGCGTCCGAGACGCACCGCCAGAGCCGGTTTACACAAGTAGAGGATGTACTGCCGCTAACGATAGCGGCGACGGGTTCGCTTGGTTGAAGTAGACACAAAGATGACGAGAAAAAAAAACACACTTTCTATTTACAATTATTTACAAAACTTTACATGAAGTTACAAGTACACATAATAGACGGAACTGGTACACATAGGGCGACCCTATAACGACATAGTCGATGGTGCATAGCACCGAAGTTTGTCCAGAACGCTTGGACGGGGCAGCGGGGCCAAGTTTTCTACCCTCCGGTGCCCCGCCCCAAGCATTTACCACCCAATTGCCACGGAGTGGCTGTGAGTGGTCCGCCGACGCACCAATCACGAATCCTGTGCCGGCGCTTCCAGCATTGCGCTTCTTCCAAGCGCCCTTTCCTCTACCGCCTTTTACGGTATCATTCTCACTATCCCCCAAAACAACATACAAATAACAACAACGTTCCAAGAAAGGGGGGGGGGGGGGTGACAGGTGCATAGCATGCGTGCTCCCTGGGAAAGCCACAGCGCCCAGCACAATGGGCTCAATAAAATCTAAAGAACAGGCGGCACCTGGAAGCTGCAGCGATTGACCTTTGCTGTGACCCCTTCTCCACTCGTACCTATACGAAAAACCGATACCGTAGTAGCTACGGGTCCTTTGTCAATGAAACGTGGCCACCGACACTTTGGGCTCACGTACCCCTATTCAGTAAATGCTTGCTCGAAGCCTTTCGCTACGGCCGATTGGCAACGGTCTTCCGTCGTCATGCGCCGCCCCGTCATTTCTCAGAGCCAGTCGGTCCGCAAGTACATCTGGTCAGCTCTAATCGCGTCCGTCACGTTTGAAACCACTTGAAAGCGTGTCTCCGAATGAATTTCTGAACCGTGCGCCACAACCGGCAAGGGTCGTTGACGCGTCACGCCTTGCTGCCACAAATCGCCCATCCGCGTGCCGGTTTTAATCTGGCAGTGTCATGAGCCGTGCGCCTGCTCATCTCGGCGCCGTCAACGCGACACGCATCCGCCGCCGACTAATTATCCTTTTGTGCATCGCCCGCCAAGCAAGGACCATTGACCATATACGCC
>NC_051160.1:39645954-39704140 GCF_013339745.2 Dermacentor silvarum
AAATACAGCTCGAGCAGAAATACAGAAATATGAGCGGAAGCGTACATAGGAGCAATGGTTCGTTCACGCACGACTCTTTTCACAGATGAGGAGCCTACAAAAGGGCTCTTGGTTATGAAAAGCGATACGCGCTTTTCCTAACCTTGCGCCTCCAACCTCTGATTGGAGGCGCAAAGAGAGGTGGCACACCAACATGGCTGCACTTCCGGCTTCAAAAAAGTGACGTCAGGGCCTCTCCTGTTTTGTTTCCTTCCTCCATGCTCTTATGCCACAATTACAAGAAGATGATCGAGTCAGCGTTGACGAGCCAATAACTCGAGAAGAAATAAGCTTGCAGTTGAAGTTCTGCAGAAAAACAAAGCGCCTGGCCCTGATGGCCTCAGTGCCGAGTTTATCTAAAATTTCAGGAATTCCTGTGTCCCTTTCTTGAACGGCTTTTCAAAGACGCGTATAAACACGGTGAGCTTCCTCCGCCTTTCTATCAGGGACATACGACCCTAATCCCAAAGAGCACTGATAATGAAGTATTAAAGAGTGTAAACGGATATAGGCCGATATCATTATGTAACGTCGATTATAAAATATTTGCAAAAGTACTTACAAATAGGTTGCAGACAGTCATTGCTAATTAGTAGGTGACCATCAAACATGTGGAATTCAAGGACGCTCTATACAAACAAATATTCATATCGCACGTTCAGTCCATGAGTGCTTAGAAGGTAGCATGGATCAAGTAGCTCTTCTTCAGATTGAGTTCGCCAAAGCCTTTGATAAGGTTCAGCACAGTTTTTGTTCCGATAACTACGACATCTGCAGTTAGGTGATGCATTGTATAATGGCATAGCACTTGTTATAAAGAGTGCGCTACAAATTTAATTGTGAACCGTACTCTCTCAGGTGTAATATAGGTACAGTATCCGTCCGTTAGGGTTGTCCGCTCTCGCCTTTACTTTTCGCAATATATTTGGAACCCCTTTGCTTAAGCGTGCTTTATAACTCAGGCATCAAAGGGTACAGGTATGGTATGTATGGAGAACTTTATTGAGTACTGAAGGTCAACCTGGGTTGACGCGGGCCGCTCCCACGTTGGACTGTCAGGCCGAGCCCTTCAGCCACATCGCGGGCCTTCTGGACTGCCCGTAATTGGTCAGAGAGTGATTCACTTCGTAGCATTTGCCGCCACCATTCTTGTTCCTTGTCACAGTCTGCGAAGCCGCGGGGCACTGCCAAAGCATATGGTCAAGAGTAATGATGCCATTGCACTTATTACAATTGGTTTGAATTTCCCTCTCCGGATAGATCCTGTTAATAAAATATGGACTTGGGTATGTCCTTGTCTGTAGCAAACGTAATGTGACCGCTTGGGCTCTGCAAAGTTACCGTGTGGCAATGGGTATTCCCGTCTGCTTAAATAATAATGTTTCGTGATTTCGTTATATGTTAATAATCGATCCCTGTGTTCCCCATGTGAAGTGTAGCTGCTCGGTCTTGAAGAGCACGGCTAGAAAGTCCTCGTGCTGCTTCATTTGCCACCTCATTGAGGTTTCTCCGAGTTCCGTCCACCCACCCCCAGATGTGCAGGAAACCAGCGAATTTCGATCCTCTCACTGTTGACCTTGTCTAGTAACTTGGTTGCTATCCGTGTCACATATCCGTTAGTAAAGTTGCGTATGGCTGTTCTAGAGTCACTGTAAATATGTGTCCACCGATTTGCCCGGATGGCTAAGGCGATGGCTACTTGTTCTGCTACTGTGGGTCCTTTGTATAGACGGTGATGGCATCCCGTATGTTACCTTGAGTGTCTACAACAACGGAGGTATACGCATCCTTATTTTTAACCCAGGCAGCGTCAACGAATACCGCCTGCTGCTTATGTTGATCTATGTCTTGAAGGAGTGCCTTGGCTCTTGCCTTCCGTCTCTCGAGGTTATGTGTCGGGTGCATGTTCCTAGGGAACGGGGTGGTCTTAATTTTTTCTCGTAGTCCCGCTTGCAATTCTGTTAATAATTCTCCTTGTTGGTTTGGTTGTACTTTCTACGCCTATTTCTTCAAGTAGCGCCCTTCCAGGTCGTGTCCTCATTAGTCTCTCTTGGTGGGCCACCTGTTGAGCCTCAGCTATCTCTTCTAGCGTGTTATGCAGCCCTAGGCGCAATAATCTATCATTGGCAGTGCTGATGGGAAGTCCTAGTGTAGCCTTTATAAGTCGTCTGATTAAAGCGTTTAGCTTGTTCTTATCAGCCTGTGTCCATTGTAGCATGCCTGCCACGTACGAGAAGTGGCAAATGCGAATGCATGTACCAATCTTATGGCACTGTCTTCTCCTAGCCCCTTATGCTTATTTGTAATTCTACGCAGAAGTCTAATGACTTCTTCAGACTTCTTAGAGATATGTTGTATCATCCTGCGATTAGATCCATTCGCTTCCAGGAGAAGGCCTAGCACCCTAATGTCTCCACCTGCCTGATTGGCTCTCCATTCTTGGCGTATATGTCAATGCGGGGTTCTTCCTCTGGGATATATCCGTTCGGCTTGCGCCCACGCTTACTGCTCCGTAGTACCAATAGTTCTGATTTTTTAGCAGAGCAGTTCAGTCCCATACCCTCAAGTATGGTTTCCACACATAAATGCTTTCCTGTAGTTTGGTCTCTGTTTGTCCCATATCTACTTCAGCACTCCAGATTGTTACATCATCTGCATATATTGCAAAGCTGGATACCTTCAATCTGCGCGAGACCTCGAGCCACTTTGACATTGCCATATTAAATAACATGGGAGATAGGACAGACCCTTGTGGTGTCCCACGATTCCCAAGTTCCAGGGTTGTCGATTGGAGTTCGCCTAACCTGAGACAAGCAGAACGGCAACCGAGGAAAGGCTTGACTATATTGTGCAATCGCTTACCCAATCCCATCTCCGAGAGGATATCCAATATGGCCTTGTGTTTGATGCGATCAAAGGCTTTTTCTACATCTAGGCCTAGGAGAGCTCTCGTAGTAGCGGGCTAGCAAGAATAAGGTGATGTTTGATTAAAGCATTGCATCTTGAGTCGAAAGTCCAGGACGGAAACGATCAGGTTATGCGGAAGAACATTTCTGTTCTCTACATACTTAGTCAGTCTATTAAGTATGACATGCTCCATGGTTTTGCCCAGACATGATGTTAACGATATGGGTCCTTAGGTTATCTAGATTGAGTTGCTTGCCTGGTTTGGGAATAGAATTGTGTTAGCAATTCGCCATTCCTTCGGATAATCACCGTTTTTCCAGAGTTCATTGAAATACTCAGTTAAATCCGTTATAGAATCATCGTCCAGATTTTCAAAAGCCTATTGGAAATGCCATCTGGACCAGCAGCGGATCTACTGTTGAGGTCGTACAGGGCTGCGCGAACTTCGCTTTCTGTGAACTCTTGATCCATAAGCTCACAGTCTTCCCCTGTATATTCAGGCTGGTCTGTACTCTCATTGCTATCCTTAAGTGGTAAATACTAGCTGCGAGCCGATCAAGAATGGCCTCGTCCGTTGTGTCCTGACTCTCACGATGGACGAGTCGTGCTACTGCTGTTCTCCTATTAGATTTCGTGTCGTTCTCATGAAGCAATGTCTAAGTAAGTTCCAATTTCCACCTCGTTTAATTCGACCATCTATGGTAATTACACAGCTCATCCCATTGTTGTTGCTGTAAATATCTGGCGTGTTCCTCAATCTCCCTATTCAACAATGCTATACGCTTCCTGAGTCTCCTGTTCAGCCGTTGCGTTTTCCATCTTTTTAACATAGATTGTTTGCTTCAATCAAGTGCGCCAGCCTACTGTCCATGATTTCGATATCCTCCTCAGTAGTAATAGCCTTCGTTGCCGCCTTTACATCTTCCCTGAGCTGAGTGGTCCAAGTTTGGAGTGTTTTCTTTTGTCCCGTCTCTGTCTCAGCTCTGCTTTTCCTTGCTTTCCGAAAAAGATCCCAGTCAATGTATTTAAAGTGCTTTATCTCATTACTGGGTGTTTCCAATACTATTTGTAATATGTAATGGTCACTACCCAGATCAATATTGGAATTATTCAGCCAGCGTTCGCTAAATTTGATACAAAAGTAAGGTCTGGGGTAGAGTCCCTGCACGTAGATGTACCACACCTAGTGGGATAAGCTGGGTCAGTGATGAGGGAGAGATTAAGATCTGTAGCTAGATGCCAGAAACCATCCCCTTTCTTAGTATTCCAGCGATATCCCCAGGTTTGATGGGGGCGTTGAAATCCCCTCCAATAATGAGTGGAGCGTGCTTAGTAACAGCCATAGTCTATTAAGAAGTGCCCTGAAACTTTGTTTCATGTCGCTAGGGCTGCTGTAAACATTGAGACAAAAGAGGCTTTGCGGTTTGCCTCTATTCCTTTTCAAAATTATTTCCACAAGTAAGTATTCTAATTTGTTTAGTCCAAGGCGCAAATGATGTTCTATGAATGGTATTTTCTTGTCTACGAGCGTGGCTAGCCCCCTACCGGCTCTTTGCCCCTGCATGTCGCTTTGTATCCGGATAGGCTGATCTCATCCGCCAAGGTTTCCTGCAGCATAATTATTTTTGGTTTATCTGGAGATCTTTTTATCAACTGCATGAGAGGTGCTTTTTTATGATGAAATCCTCGGCAATTCCATTGCCACACGGTAAAGCTCCCCCTGCTAGCCATTGCTTATAGAACCCGCCTTACTGCTACCCGCTAGAGTACGCTTCGTAGAACTCCCCGACGCACCAGGAGCGATCTGACGCTCTCTGCTTCTGAGGGTAGGTATTCGTCGTCCTCGCCTTGCGCTTCTACTTTTGAAAGCCTCTTTTCTGTCGTCACTCTCCATTTCCATAACTTATCAACTTTGAAGGTAGTTCTATCTGTGGCATCTCTAAGTTGTTTAATCGCCTCCTTAATCTCTTCCAAAGCAGAGCGCACTGTCGTTTCTACTGGGCTTATTGCCCGCTTCTTTGGAGCTGGTGAATTTTCTTCTTCCTGACTGTTGTCATTATTCACCGGTTGGCTATTTCTACTTTTGTGGAGCTAGTCTGCGAGTTCTTGCGAAGTTCTACAACCTGCTTAGTAAGTTCTTCATTTGCCTTCTCAGATATGTTACTTCTTTGATCAGCTGTTCTATCCTGGCATCATTATCTCCGACCGGCTGCCCCGCACCGCTCTCTGCAGCCCTCACAGTACCTTTCACTTTGTCGGCCCAGGCTGTTCCAGATGTCGTCTTGTCGCCAGGCTTCTGCTTTCCTCCTTCAAAGCGCACCTGCACTTCACGTGATCTGGAGCGGCTTCTGCCCTTCGACGGCGAGCGGCGTCTTGACCGTGTGGGGCTCTTTGAGCGTGAGCGCTCCTTGGCACCCGTTGGGCATCCCATTGCCGCTCAGCTGATGTCGCCCTCGATGCAGATCTGTTGCGTTCACGTCGTCGAATTCGCACCACGTATGGAATTTGGTACCGCTCTTGGCAGGTCTTGTCTCCAGTTGGGTGGTCCCCTCCACAGAATTTGCAGTTAGGCACACACGTGTGATTGTCCTCCGGGTTTTGACTTCCACATCCTCTGCACTGAACCACGTCCGGTGTTGGACATACATCTGATCTATGTCCAATCTTTCCGCAAGCATAGCAGACATCAAACTGCTTCCTATACAGGTAACACCTCACAAGGGTCGACCCATATCTGACATAATTGGGTACCTTGAGCCCATCAAACAAAACAATGACCGAGCCAGTCGATTTAATACGTTTGGCTGCCAATGCCAGTGGGTTAAAGTCATGCACAATGTTCTTCGTTATCGTGGCCTGATTGTCTCTGAGGTCAACTCTCCGAATCACACCTTTACACGTGGTGTGCGGAGCTGTCTCGTAGGCGTTAACTTCATATTCGGTTTCCACTATAATGATTGACTTGATTCGTACATACCTGGCAGCATGACTGGGATCTGGTGTACTGACCACCACGATGTTTTGCGTGAAGTTAGGGCAAACGACATCCTCTCGGGCTTGTTCTGGAGTCAGGCCCGATGCTTCAATAACCGCCACGCCTATCGCTGTGGTGCTAACTTTGCTCAAGTTGAGACCTCCTCGGGGGCGGATGACGATCTTGCTGTGCTCCTGCGGCAACTGGGGCATCCTCGATGCCTTGACAATACGGTTCTTGAACGTAGTTGTTGTAGGTCCCTTGTTCTTGCTGTTGTTGCCTTGCTCTTGCTGGCTCTGCGGCGTTGTTTTCCATCACCAGAAATCCTTCTGGTGGAGCGAGATTTTCGGCTTGTCACAAGTTGCCAGCCTAGATCTTCCTCATTCTCTTCTAATCCGGTGGCGTCTTCGTCTTCCATGCGCGTTTCCGCCATTGCGGCTCGGTGGGGCCAGTAGGCCTACTTGGGCCTTGCTAGCCGCACACGTTCGATGCACCAAGAAAGGTCATTAAAAGTCCAAAAATGGAAGTCCCACCTTAAAGTAAGGTGCCCACCAATTCCTGGTGACTTCACAAATCCAGTGATGTGCTTGAATCCGTGATGGTGGTAAAGACGGCTGCACAAACATTCAAAAACGACGGAGCCGATGTGAGGGACGTCCGCACCTCGGCTTCTTCTTCTTCCTTCTTACAGTACAGGGTACAGGTATGCAGATGAAGAAATTAAAGTTCTAGCTTATGCGGATGACATTGCCTTCTTTTGTGTAGATAAGTCCAGTATTACTGAAAGAATAAACACTACCTTCCGTTTCTGTGAAATGGCTGGAGCTCATTGGAATCAGTCTTCGAATATTCGAAGAATATTCATTGGAATCAGTCTTCGCTGCAATATCTTGGTGTACCTTTCGATAACTACCGTAATAGTGGACCTCATTGGACATCCGCGATAACCACTATCCGTCGAAAGGTGACAACCTGGCAGGGACGTGATTTCTCCATTTTCGCAAGAGCTAAGGCGTGCAATATATTCCTTGCTTCTAAGCTTCTTTATGTTCTGCATGTCTTGCACTGCTTCGCATCCATGTGCAGGCATTCCACAAAATTTTCGCATGTTTTATTTGGCAGTCATCCTGGGAAGCCATGAGAAGGGATAATCTTTTTTCTCCCACTTGAGAAGGGAGGTCTCAGTCTTGTGCATTTGTTTGTGAGACAATTGGTCATGCGATTATTTTACCCTAAAAATGTTCGTCATCCTTTCCTCCTTGCAGTTAATAGAACACGTCTTGCTTCACACCTCCCTTTTCATTTTGTTACGACAAACTGTGCTCAAGAACTGCCGTTATGGGGCTTCCTAAAAGAACTCGTGGATACTATTTCATTTTTAAAAGCCAGATTCACGTTAGAATATTTATTTAGCGTTGATCGAACATCGTTAAATATAGCACTTGTAAATAACATTTTCCCTGCACCTATGTATCGAAAGACGTATCTGTCTCTATTTGGTCAAGATGTTCTTTGCCGTGTTCGTCGACTGTGTATAACGCCAGCAGCGAAAACATTCTTCTTTAAGCTGCACACTTCCACCTTGCCAGTTAAAACATGGCTTCATGAGAAAGCATTATATGTACCGTGGAATACAAATTGTAGACTTTGTAGCCAACCTGAGACAATAGAACAATGCTTTATTCTTTGTCGTGATGCATTTTATTTTTGGCACATTTTGCAAAGAACAATCAAGAAAGAATTTCCTCTCCCCCCCTTACGGTATCCGCTTCCTTCCTTTCAAAAAGACAATCAGTAATGTACCATATGATTTGTTTATGTTATTAATACTGTATTCATTATGGAGAAGCCGAATGATCGACAGACATGCCGAGCCACCTCGCTCGACAAGGTCTGTCTTTCGAGAACAGGCTGCTCAAGTGCAGAGTGTGGTTGCAACCTTTGATCCCGTTCCTGAATGGATTTCGTATCTGGACGCTTGTGTTCGTTTACCCGATTTTTGAACTATCATTGGACTGCCTAGCGTGTGTGAATTTGTTTTTCATGTGTGTATTGTCACCTGTGGTAGTGGGAATAGGGCAAGCACAGAGGCGCAAGAAGAAAGAAGTGCGCGTGCTAACCGCCCGGATCGATAGCTAGCTCTCGCCGCCGTTTTCTCCAGAGCCCAGCCGCTCTCAATAAACGTCGTCAGCCCCCATTTTGAAGACGCATGGCAAAGTGGTGGAGGTGCTGGGTATTTCTCACTCATGTCACAGACTCCTCCTGGGAGCAGAAGCACCAGCTTCTGCTTGTGCTTCTCCTCCACCAGCGTATGTTAGTCCATACTCCCGTCCATCGGACCAGCCACAGGATCCGGGGACTGCTCCCTGAAGACACCGTAGTGCTTCCGACTACCCCAACCAGTATTGCAACGTGCAATGACGAACGGGTGTACACTTCAGAACCCGCTGGTGCCGAAATCGTTCCATGGCGACGTCTTCAAAGACGTCGAAGACTGGATGACCGACTTCGAGCGCGTCGCCGAATACAACGAATGGGACGACGCGACTAAACGTAGGAATGTCTACTTTTTGCCTCGAGGACAGCGCGCGTACATGGCTTCAAAACCGTGAGGAGCAACTGACTTCGTGGCGCGAGTTCAGCCGGCATCTACTGGACACTTACGCCAGTCCTGATCGCCGCGAACGAGCCGAACAAGCAATTCAGGTCCGCGTCCAGCTTCCCAACGAAAGCGTTACCGCGTTCGTCGAAGATATGACTCGCCCCTTCAGACGAGCAGACCCTGGAATGACCGAGGACAAGAAGTTGCGTCACCTGATGCGAGGGGTGAAGGAGCAGCTCTTCGCTGGTCTGGTGCGCAACCCTCCGAAGGCTGTCGCCGAATTTCTATCCGAGGCGGTCAGTATGGAGAAGATAATTCAGCAGCTCTCTAACATTTACGAGCGGCAAGTGAATGCGACTACGGACATGTCGACGGCCATAGGAAGCCACAATGACAACCTTCGAGACCTCATCCGCACCGTTGTGCGCGAAGAGATACTGGAGGTTTACGGCACCCCACAAGCCACGGTGAGCTCCATTGCGAGTGTTGTAAGAGATGAAGTGCACCAAGCACTCCGGTCCACCGTTCCTTTTCCTAACACCGCGCCTGCACCTTCTGTACACCACCATGCGACCTACGCAGAAGTCTTGCGACAGGCTGCTTCGTCCCCGCCACTGTTTGTTCAGGCCGCTCACCCGGTTGCACTCCCACCAGCCCAACCGGCGCCATACATCTAGGAACGACGCACGCCTCCACCGTTCCCCATGCCGCTTCTCCGGTTGTGCTTCCGCAAGAGCAACCGGTGCATTACGCCGATTATCGACGCATGTCCCCTCGGAAGTCAGACGTTTGGCGCACTCCGGATCGCCGTCCTCTGTGTTTCCATTGTAGTGAGGCAGATCATTTGCACCGCCAGTGCCCATACCGACGCCTCAGGTTGCGGGGCTTTTCCGCCTATTCGCCGCCACCCCGACTGGGCCAACGACCTCGGCACATTGAGGATTATCTGGCTCAGCAACGCATGCCACCGCCTACCGGGCGGCAGTCACCTCGACGTCGCCAAGGCGATTTTCACCATCGCCCCAGCGGTATTCGAGCGGACGGTTGCCAAGTCCCCGCCGGGAAAACTAACTACAGCGACCTTTGGGGGCGAGGCCGCTGGCAGTCGACGCGCTGAAGACCTCCGATCGACGCGAGTAAAGAAGGGTACCGGTCCGACATCAACTGCAGCTGAATGGAATGACCGGCTTTCTCTCGACATACCGGTGTTGATCGACGGTTACGCGGTTAGCGCTTTAGTGGACTATTATATATTAAGCGGGGAGATGGCGACGTTTCTGAAGAAAGTAATTATCCCTTAGCATGGCTCGCAGATTTGTACGGCTGGCGGTCCCGTCGTTACTCCACTGGGCACGACAAGAGTTCGAATTCTAGGATCGACATTCGTGGCGAGTTGCCTTGTCCTACGCGAATGCTCTCGTGACGTCATTATCTGAGTTGACTTCCTGCAGGATTACGGCGCTGTTATTGACTTACGCGGAGGTGTAGTCACCTTCTCAGCCGACCAAGCAATCGACACAAACGACGACAAACGACGTGACGACGCCCTACGTGTTTCCGCCGAAAGTGTTATGCTTCATCCACGAGCCAGTGTTCTAGTCGAAGTGATGTGCGGTGGAATGCGCGAAGGTGGAGTGGTCGCAGAAAGTAACTTAGCGCATCTACTGACACAAGGTGTTCGTGCGGCCAGGAGTGTGCTACAGCTTCGTGATGGCCAATCTAAGTTGCCAGTCACCAACTTTAGTAACGAGCATCGACACCTCTTCCGCGGTACATCGATAGCGTTTGCCGAAGAAATAGAACACGTTGCTGAATGTTTTGCCCCTGAACCAGTGAGACTGGCTGGCAAGTCACTGGGCACCGTCGACATTAATTCCGAGTTATCTAACGACAAACAGGCAGCACTGCACGAGCTCTTGCTTGAATTCAGGGCATGCTTCGCAAGCTCGTCTAAGGTACGCCAGACTTCGGTTACAAGGCACAGGAGCATCACATGTGACGACGCACGCCCGATACACCAGCAGCCTTACCACGTGTCGGCAAAGGAACGCGCAGCGATTCGTACGCAAGTACAAGAGATGCTTGAAGACGGCGTGATCGAACCTTCCAACAGCTCATGGTCGTCTCCGGTCGTTCTTGTCAAAAAGAAAGACGGAACGCTACGCTTTAGCGTCGACTACCGGAAGCTCAACAACGTAACTAAAAAGGACGTGTACCCACTGCCACGTATCGACGACTCGTTAGATAGACTGCGGCGTGCCCAGTACTTTTCGTCACTCGATTTGAAAAGTGGATACCGGCAGATCGAGGTAGACGAACAAGACCGCGAGAAAACTGCCTTTGTGACTCCCGACGGCCTTTACGAATTTCGAGTGCTCCCTTTCGGTTTGTGTTCAGCCCCAGCAACTTTCCAGCGAATGATGGATACTGCCCTCGCTGGATTGAAGTGGCAGACTTGCCTTGTGCATCTTGACGACGTAGTTGTCTTTTCTGAAACATTTGAGCAACATCTTAATCGCCTGCGGCATGTGCTAGAAGCGCTCCGATCGGCTGACCTCACGCTTAAACAGGAGAAGTGCCACTTCGGTTATGAAGAGCTCAAGTTTCTTGGACACGTCGTCAGCGCCAAAGGAGTTTGACCCGATCCCGACAAGCTTGCCGCTGTAGCAGCTTTTCCTCCAGCTGCCGACAAGAAGGCCGTCCGACGCTTCCTGGGCTTGTGTGCGTATTATCGCCGCTTCATCAACGACTTCTCGAAGATTGCGGAACCCCTTACTCGTCTTACCAGGGATGACACGCCATTTGCCTGGACGAATGAGCAACAGGCGGCCTTCGCTGAACTACGCTAACGCATGCAGTCAGCAACCGTCCTGGCACATTTCGACGAAGAGGCTGACACCGAGGTGCATACTGACGCCAGCAACATCGGCCTTGGCGCAGTACTCGTCCAAAGTCAAGACGGCATTGAACGAGTAATAGCCTATGCTAGCCGCTCGCGGTCCCGTGCCGAGGCGAACTACTCTACTACAGAAAAAGACTGTCTCGCGGTCGTCTGGGCGATCACGAAGTTTCGCCCTTATCTCTACGGCCGTCCCTTCAAAGTGGTGACAGACCACGATGCTCTATGTTGGTTGGCGAACATACGCGATCCTTCAGGACGGCTGGCACGGTGGAGCTTGCGGCTACAGGAATTCGACGTCACCATAGTTTATAAGTCTGGCCGCAAGCACAAAGACGCCGACACGTTGTCGCGTGCTCCCGCCGAATCTGTCAGTCGACAGTCAGTGGACGACGACGGCTTCCTGGGCGCCCTTACTACGTCGGACTTGGTCAAATCGCAGCGTGACGACGCTGAAATTCGACCTCTCATCTACCACTTAGAGGACCGTCAAACAACCATACTACGCCATCTACGTCGCGTCTTGACGTACTTCTTTCTACGAGACAATGTGCTGTACAAGAAGGACGCCCGCCCGAATGACCGAGCCTACCTCCTAGTAATTCCCAAAGACTTGCGGGACGATATTCTTTTCGCTTGCCACGACGAGCCTACATCTGGCCACGTCGGCTCCTCACGAACGCTTGCTAGAGTTCGCGAGATGTATTACTGGCCCGGACTTTCGGCAAGCGTCAAGCAGTATGTTAAAGGCTGTCGTGAATGTCAGCGACAAAAGTCACTACCCCTGAAGCCCGCCGGTTTATTGCAACCCATTGAACCACCTCATAAGCCATTCGACCAAGTCGGCTTGGACATTCTTGGGCCTTTTACTCTGTCAGCCGACGGCCACAAGTGGGTGATTGTCGCCAGTGACTATTTAACCCGCTATGCCGAGACAGAGACGCTCCCACGAGCCACGGCTTCTGAGGCAGCGCAGTTCTTCATGTGTCACTTTGTATTGCGTCATGGTGCCCCAGCGACTGTTATCATAGAGGAACAGCGTTCACGGCACAGCTCACGGACGAAATTTTTCAACTAAGCAACACCAGACATCGAAAGACGACTGCTTACCATCCGCAGTCCAATGGACTTACGGAGCGATTAACAAGACCATCACAGACATGATCTCTATGTACATCGACGTCCAGCACAAAACATGGGATCATATCGTGCCTTATGTGACCTTCGCATATAATACCGTCGTACAAGGAACAACGCGCCTCACACCATTTCGCCTTGACTACGGCCGCGAAGTAGAGACGATGCTGGACGCTATGCTTCCGTGCCACGACGCCGAGCACCCAACTACTGACGCCGAAGAATTTGATCAGCGCGCTGGGGAGGCTCGCCAGCTCGCGCGGCTGCACATCGGTGAGCAGCAACACGCAGATGCACGGCGCTATAACATTCGTCACCGGCAAGTCCGCTACAGTCCCGGAGACCAAGTGTTGGTGTGGACCCCTGTTCGCCGCCGTGGCCGTTGTGAAAAGTTGCTCCGCCGGTATTTTGGCCCCTACAAAGTGCTGCGCCGCATTAGTGACGTGAACTATGAAGTCGTTCCAGACAGTGCGGCGCAAACATGGCGCCAACAACCACTAGTTCTGACGTAGTTCACGTCGTACGCATGAAGCCCTACGTTGCGCGTTCGTGATTTTTACGCTCCCATTTGCAACTAATGCACTTACCTCTACGTTTCTAGAGCGGTAGAGAATTTTTTCTAGCTACGCTGCTGTAGCTCTCGCAGTGTTCTGTGCGCGAGCATCTTCATTGAGCGTGTGTTGTTTTTTTTTATTGCGATAGCAATTATATGGACACTTCAACCGGATTTCTGCCGTCGGCGTCGCCGTCGCCGTCGCCGTGAGGTTCCGTATAGATAAAATCTTCGCCGCGCGCGCCGTATGGCCCAGCGGAAGCGTGCAGGGACGCGCGCTATCACGGAGAGCGAACGCACTCAATCTCCCACGCGCAAGCAAGGAAGCGGAAAGCCAGCGCCGGAGGTAGCAGGGGGGGGGGCACTTCTCTGCCAACAACCGCGCTCGTCGCTCGTCCGCACAGTCTCTTATCTCTCCCACGCGCAAGCAAGGAAGCGGGAAGCCAGTGCCGGAGGGAGCGGGGGGGGAGGGGGGGCGCACTTCTACGCTGCCAACAACCGCGCTCGTCGTTCGACCGCACCGTCTCTTATCTCCACACGACTCTGACCTTTATGCACTGTGCATTCGCCACTCAGTTTCTGTTGAAGCGATAGACCGCACGTACCTTCGCCCGTTGCAGCGTATGGGCTTGCTGCCAGCGTTTTGACAGTCGTTGTCTGCATCATTCAGTGTGATCTATTCATGTTTGTTTGTGCGCGCTCACACCACGCTTGTTCATTCAGTTAGTAATAGTCGGGCCACATTTTCCAACGCACGATACACATGTAATGCTGCCCGGATCGGCAGTGCAGCCCTACAGGTGTGTCCCTTCGCACGCGCTGCCCACGGGAAGCACTTCTCATCAACACCACCGTTTCACACGCGCCTTCTCGTGGTCATCCAGTCTCTCTTCATGTCGGTCTACTTACGCCGCAGCACACCTGCTACTTAATCAGCTCATGTTTACTACAATTTATATTGCTACCAAAGCCGCTCACCTTACATCGTATGACATTGCTGTGTTGCTAACGCATTCATTGCTTCGCCCTTAGGGCGAAACTGTGACATTTTTTTTCCTTTCCCACACCACTTCTTGAGCATCGAGTGATGCTCTTTCTGAGGAAGGGAGGAAATGTCACCTGTAGTAGTGCGAAAAGGGCAAGCACAGAGGCGCAAGAAGAAAGAAGTGCACGTGCTAACCGCCCCCGCTCGATAGCTAGCGCTCGCCGCCGTTTTCCTCCAGAGACCAGCCGCTCTCAATAAACCGTCGTCACGCCGCCCCCTTTTGAAGACGCGTGCAGTAATATGTAACGCAACTGATTTTCGCATATAATTACTAATATTTCCATGCAATAACGAAAAAAAGTGGCTTTATAGCCTAGTGTTACGATGCAGTGCGGCGTGCGTCGTAAGTGGGAGGTAGGGCACCAAGCCAACCAGTAGGTAAGCTCTCCCAAGAAACAAAGGACCTAATAAAGAAACGACAGAAGATAAAAATGTCCAACTCAAGAGATCAGATAGAATTCGCTGAACTGTCAAAACTAATCAACAAGAAAAAAGTAAGGGATATTCGGAATTATAACGTGGGAAAGATTGAGGAAGCCGTAAAATATGGACGCAGCATTAAATCAGTAAGAAGAAAGCTTGGCATAGGACAAGGCAAGATGTATGCACTGAAAGATAAGCATGGTAATATCATCAGCAATTTCGATGACATATTAAAAGCAGTGGAAGAATTCTATACTGACCTGTACGGTGCCCAAAACAGCCAAGCTAGTTTCATTCAAAATAGTGATGAACCGGATACAGAGGCTCCTTCTATAACTAGCCCTGAAGTTTGAAGGGCCTTGAAAGACATGACCAGGGAAAAGCTGCTGGAGAAGATGGAATAACAGTCGATTTAATAAAAGATGGAGGGGATATCATGCTTGAAAAGCTTGCGGCCCTTTATACGCGCAAGGCCTCACGACTTCAAGTGTACCAGAAAGCTGGAAGAACGCCAACATCATGCTCATTCATAAGAAGGGAGATGTTAAAGAACTGAAGAATTATAGACCCATTAGCTTGCTTTCAGTATTGTATAAAATATTCACGAAGATAATTTCCAATAGAATCACGGAAACACTTGACTTCAGCCAACCAAGAGAACAGGCTGGCTTCAGGAAGGGATATTCTACGATGGATCGTATCCATGTCATAAATCAGGTAATCGAGAAATCTGCGGAGTACAATCAACCTCTCTACATGGCTTTCATAGATTATGAAAAGGCATTTGATTCAGTAGAGATACCAGCAGTCATAGAGGCATTGCGGAATCAAGGAGTACAGGAGGCATACGTGAATATCTTAGCAAACATCTACAAGGATTCCACAGCTACCTTGGTTCTCCACAAGAAAAGTAGAAAGTACCTATCAAGAAAGGGGTCAGGCAAGGAGACACAATCTCTCCAATGCTATTCACTGCATGCTTAGAAGAAGTATTCAAGCTCTTACACTGGGAAGGCTTAGGAATGAGGATCAACGGCGAATATCAGCAACCTTCGGTTTACAGATGACATTGTCCTATTCAGCAACAATGGAGACGAATTACAACAAATGATTGAGGACCTTACCGAGAAAGTGTAAGAATTGGGTTGAAGACAAGGATAATGTTCAATAGCCTGGCAAGGGAACAAGAATTCAGGATCGCCAGTCAGCCTCTAGAGTCTGTAAAGGAATACGTTTATCTAGGTCAATTACTCACAGGGGACCCTGATCACGAGAAAGAAATTCACAATGTGTGAAAAATATAAGTTGGAGTGCATACGGCAGGCATTGCCAAATACTGACTTGGATTTTACCACTGCCGTTCAAAAGAAAAGTCTGCAATAATTGCGTTCTACCGGCGCTAACATATAGGGCAGAAACTTAGAGGTTAGCAAGCTCGAGAACAGTTAAGGACCACACAAAGAGCGATAGAACGAAAAATGCTAGTCGAAACGTCAAGAGACAGGAAGACGGCGGGGTGCATCCGAGATCAAATCAGCATAGCGGATATTCTAGCTGATAATAAGAGAAAGAAATGGTGCTGGGCAGGCGATGTAACGCGTAGGATAGGTAACCGGTGGACCATTAGAGTTACAGAGAAGAGAAGCGCAGTCGAGGACGGCAGAAAACTAGGTGGGGTGAATAAATTAGGAAATTTGTACGTGGAAATTAGAATCAGCAGCGCACGACAAGGGAAATTGGAGATCGCAGGGAGAGGCCTTCGTCCTGCAGTGGACATAAAAAAGGCTGCTGCTGCTGCTGATGATGATGATGATAATGATGATGATGAATTCACAGTGTATGCTAAGTCCCATTGGTAATGAAGCTACTCTGCTTATTAAGAAGAAAATTACGGTTAAATTAAAAATTATGCAGCCAAAAAAAAAAACACTCCTTAGTGCGGTTCCAAAACATTCGAGAGAAAATACAGTAAGTATGCTGATCTGGAACTGAAGTACCAATTTGGTTGGCATAAATGACTGCGCTAGTTTCATGCAGTTTACAATGTGGTGTTAATGCTTCTTATTCCCACCTAGTTTAAAATTGGTTAAGACCACGCATACAGGCCGAGTAATGAGGTATGTGCTTATCAGTATACCAACAGCTAGGAGTTTGTATATGAGTTTGAACCGCGGATTCATATACTTGCGAGGCTTGAACCAGATAAAAGGTATGAGGTTGTATTAAGTCTACAAAGTGCAAGTTCGGCAAGAAGAACATCTAACATTGCGAAAGAAACTAAAAGGTGGCTGCTTATGTTATCTACAAATTGTCATAAATTCTGGTAAATAAAGCTAATTTCATGCCATCATAGCGAAATTTTCCTAACGCGGAATATCCTAACACGCCGTTTGGATTAATTTGTCAAGGCATCTTGTTTTACGAAAATAAAGCTGCAGACTTCAATGGCTCTTTGATTCTCTTAATTCACTGACAGGTAAATGTAGCTTTCAACCTGTTATTCCCAGCTCTTTTCGTTTCCCGGTCTGTGTCTTACAAAACGACTCCACCATATCCCACATGCTATTTTTGAATCGCACGCATCCGCTATCGTAACTGCTTCTACGTTCTTCCGTTTTACGGCTTGCGTAGACGGGGCGCAAAATTGTGTGCTGCGCAAAATGACACGTAGGCAACAGCTCGCGCCCGACACCGTTTGTGGAAGTGCACCGAGAAGCAAAAAAAAACTAGAAAAATAAAATGATAGGGCCCGTGAAGTATGCGCCACGCGATCCTACAGCTCCGCTTTTCCACCCAGTGCAAAGCATCTTCAATTACTCTGTGGCATACTCTGTTGTCATGGAGCATTGGCGTGAAGCTTGTTAATTATTATTTATGTACGCCCTCACAACCCCCGTACGAAACCTCTTTCCTTCTTATTACATATTATTTTCCCGGCCTAAATAATTACCAGCTGTGGGCGGACAGGTCAAGCCCACTTCCTAACTTAAAAAACACACAGTAAAAGCTGGGTGGGCCGAAGAGGTAATAATGTTTGGCCTAAATACACAAACAGTCGGACTTCGCACTTTTTTAGTCGGTGTGACAATTATTCCAAATTCCTGCGACAAGATGGATGACCAAAGCGTATTTCCTGGCCCACAATTGCTTTTTGCAGTAAATAACTGAAAAAATTAGCACTCAGGTGTTTGAGTGGTTAAATAATGAGTAGAAAATAATCCGTTCAGGACCTTGTAGAAACTTCGCCGGCAACGTGATTTCTTTTGGGAACAGAAAAATGCATGAAAACGTATTACTCTAACATCATTGGCCAACTGTCCTAACTCATCAGTAGAAAGAATGTGCTGGAAAGCATACCATCATGGTATATTTTAACACGTCCCACTAACCTACCGCAAATGCCCTAGCTGAATAAGTTCTCACAGGAGAAAAGAAAATTTCTGTATATATCTCGCTTTCCCAGGTGACTGAATCGATATTTCAAGCATTGATACTTCACTCCGACTGCATTTAAAACACTGACCAAGGACACAGTTTTTCTTGGCTGCAAGTGGTAAATTATTTTTACGCGCGCTGAAAGAAATTATCATCATCGTCATCATCATGATCATCAGCCTATTTTATGTCCACTGCAGGACGAAGGCCTCTCCCTGCGATCTCCAATTACCCCTGTCTTGCGATAGCGTATTCCAACTTGCGCCTGCAAATTTCCTAACTTCATCATCCCATCTGGTTTTCTGCCGACCTCGACTGCGCTTCCCTTCTCTTGGTATCCATTCTGTAACCCTAATGGTCCACCGGTTATCCATCCTACGCATTACATGGCCTGCCCAGCTCCATTTCTTCCGCTTAATGTCAACTAGAATATCGGCTATGCCCGTTTGTTCTCTCATCCACACCGCTCTCTTCCTGTCTCTTAACGTTAGTCCTAAGATTTTTCATTCCATCGCTCTTTGTGCGGTCCTTAACATGTTCTCGAGCTTCTTTGTTAACCTCCAAGTTTCTGCCTCATATGTTAGCACCGGTAGAATGCAATGATTGTACACTTTTCTTTTCAACGACAGTGGTAAGCTCCCAGTTATGATTTGGCAATGCCTGCCGTACGCACTCCAACTCAATTTTATTCTTCTGTAAATTTCTTAATCGTGATCAGGTTCCCCTGTGAGTAATTGACCTAGATAAACGTACTCCTTTACAGACTCTAGAGGCTGACTGGCGATCCTGAATTCTTGTCCTCTTGCCAGGCTATTGAACATTATCTTTGTCTTCTGCATATTAACCTTCAACCCCACTCTTACACTTTCTCGGTTAAGGTCCTCAATCATTTGCTGTAATTCATCTCCATTGTTGCTGAATAGGACGTCATCAGCAAATCGGAGGTTCCTGAGATATTCACCGTTGATCCTCAGTCCTAAGCTTTCCCAGTCTAAGAGCTTGAATACTTCTTCTAGGCATGCAGTGAATAGCACTGGAGAGATTGTGTCTCCTTGCCTGACCCCTTTCTTGATAGGCAACTTTCTTCTTTTCTTGTGGAGAACCAAGGTAGCTGTGGAATCCTTGAAGATGTTTGCTAAGATATTCACGTATGCCTCTTGTACTCCTTGATTACACAATGCCTCTATGACTGCTGGTATCTCTACTGAATCAAATGCCTTTTCATAATCTATGAAAGCCATACAGAGAGGTTGATTGTATTCGGCAGATTTCTCGATTACCTGATTGATAACATGGATATGATCCATCGTAGAATATCCCTTCCTGAAGCAAGCCTCTTGGTTGGCTGAAGTCAAGTGTCGCCCTGATTCTATTAGAAATTATCTTGGTGAATATTTTATACAGTACTGAAAGCAAGCTAATGGGTCTATAATTCTTCAATTCTTTAACGTCTCCGTTCTTATGAATTAGTATAATGTTGGCGTTCTTCCAGCTCTCTGGTACAGTTGAAGTTGTGAGGCATTGCGTATAAAGGGTCGCAAGCTTTTCAATTATGTTATCGCCTCCATCCTTGATTAAATCGACTGTTATGCCATCTTCTCCAGCAGCTTTTCCCCTGGACATGTCTTTCACAGCCCTTATAACTTCATCGCTAGTTATAGAAGGAGCCGCTGTATCCGGCTCATCACTATTTCGAATGAAAGTAGTTTGGCTGTTTTTTTTTTTGTTTTTTTTTTTTGTTTTTTTTTTTGGGGGGGGGGGGTACTGTACAGGTACAGTGGTGGCACAGAGTAGAGGTAGAATACCCTGCTTAAAATCTGAAGGTCGTAAGTTGGAATCCTACTCCAGTCCACTACATTTTCAGGCATGGAGTAGTGCCTGACACCGGCAAGAAAAAACATAATTGCCGAGAGCTAGTGGGGCTATACTAGTTCAGGTACAACCAAACTAGGAAGGCCCACTAAGCTTCATCAAAAGTCACTCCCTCACCAGAACAGGAATTGGCCTCACTGGTGCACTATTCGGCCACTACCTCCCTCATGACTCCGACAATTAAATAGGCTGAAAGAAGTATTCCTATTTATATGTCCCCAAAACTTGCTCAAGGAGCAAGACCTCAAAGCAGCAGAGCGAAATCTTTGCCCGAGAATGAGAACTTTCGAAGATGCACAAAATAGAGCGTTACGCGAATTCGACGTCGATTATTTAATGCTGGCAATGATACTGCAAAAAGCTGCTACAAAGAACCATTTGCCGTAACGATTCTGAAAATTCAACAGTATCCCTGAAAACTAATTGATACATTTACTTTTGCAAGACCGTGCATTTGGCTTCTGTTCTGTATGTCTTAAGTATCTTCCAGGGAGGTATGCAAAATATTCTGGTGTAATGAAGCATGTCGGTAGGCCAATAGTAAATTATCACGATACCAAAACAAAGAGAGTAAAAGTTTAAGTTCCCTGAAACGACAAATCTGGATCGTGGAATACTCCTTGTGGTATGTATTTTTGTAAGCGCCAACTAATATCATACAAATGTTGTTACCATACTTTTTTATCTTAGATCAACACTTGAGCCTATGCAGGGACAAAATTCAATTTTTTTATAGATCCACACACTTATCAGCATTGCGTTTAAAATTAATTTCTTCTGCGAAAAATGACCTATGGCTGACCGTTTATTCAGAATTTTGTTTTCCCCTCAGCTCAATGTTGTTTTTGGGCCACAGAGCCCTTACGCCGCAGGTGTCTGTAATAGATTTGTTAATATATTTTATGATCTTTCATGAACACTAGAGCCTATGCAGGGGCAAAATTCTCATTTTTATAGATCTACTCACGTATCAGCATTGCGTTCAAAACAACTTTATTCGACGAAAAATGACTTATGGGGGATTGTTTACTTAGAATTCTGTTTTCAACTCAGCTCAATGTTGTTGTATTTTTGTCACAGAGCTCTTATGCCGCAGGCGTCTTGCTGCAGAAATAGGAATATTAGAAAATTCTGTGAGTCAGCGCTATGACAGAGGCAAAGAAGAATATGAAAAATATTTGGCCTCTGCATTTTTTCATTGTCTGCACTATTTTTTCGGGTTGCATATTATAAATAAAATATAAAAGCTGTTATCAACTAGAAAATATTTGAAGCTGTACTTAGGAATTACAAACCTTTGCGCCAAACTTTCCCGGTAATACTTGAAAAAATATATATACTGCATCATGAAAAGTGGCATTTTTTGCGGTCTGTAATGTTCTTTTTTGCAGCAAACACTTGATTAGAAGGAGCCGCAATGTAAAGAAGGAAAAAGGATATCGCGATCGGCACCTGCCGTGGTTGCATAGTGGATATGGTGTTGGGCTGCTGAGCACGAGGTCGCGGGATCAAAGCCTGGTCAAGGGTGCTGCATTTCGAAGGGGGTGATCTTTGAAAACACCCGTGTACTTAAATTTAGATGCACGTTAAAGATTTTATTGATTTCTCAAGGGAGGGGAAAAGGGGAATAAGGGAAGGGGTTGGGTGGGAGGGAACGAGTGTGAGTTTCTGCTGGTTACCATGACGTCGAGCGTTCAATTCGAGGCAGCGGCACTCACATATGGTTGGTATACTGAAATGGTAGACCTTTCGTGTACAGACATTTAGGTGACCTTCAAAGAACCACATGTGATGAAAATAATACTGAGCACTATATTGCGTCGTCTGTTTTAGAAAGCGTGTTGTTTGAGATGTGAATCATACACATTTGATTATACTTCATCAGATATATTAAATTACAAGAACACAACTCCTACCTAGAAATCTATGTCAATATTGCATGACACAAGAGGTGACGCTGTACGGTCAAGACACATATTCTTTTAGATATAATGCTACAACTACACGGATTCCTCTGAACCAAAGTTTTGCCTCAACAGAAAAAAAGCAGTAGTAAGTGATTGTTTGTTAAACTACGCAAAGAATAGCAAAGAAGCAAAGTGCTGCAGTTTACGCTAAGTTTATAGATCCCGCGGCTAGCATGTGAACGATTGCCAGCAGAAGGAGAGTAGTTCGGGAGAACCCCTTACAGTGTAGCTGCTAAGTATTCAACTTATCTGTTGTAAGCGATTCTCCATAGTATATATTTGTGTGCAACTCACTATTTCATCACTTAATTGTACATTATGACACCTGATGTACACGGCTTCACACACGGAAACTAACCTCTATCTGATTTAGAACGCCATCTAAAAGCTTTTGATTTCTCCTAGGGTGAGAAAAAAGGTTGGCCAATTAATTAAGGGCTACACGCCTGCCTTGCGTTCACACTACAAACAGTGTTTTCCGAGACTCTTCCCATTTTTCTAAGGCAACCATCCATTCTTCACGGTTGCTTATTTTTAGTGGTCAGGGCGCAACGATTACAATTCGCATGCAGCTGGATTGACACGTAATTTGAATAAATACAATTTATCAGATATCCCGGCACTATATAACGGAGTATAAAAATGTCCATGCCACACGGCAGCAGAGACGATCGCATAGTCGTCTTGATCAAATGTATTTCCTCTCTGAATTGACATCGCAAATTCTCCAACGCAGTATACTCGGTCTCCTTGGAGACGCACGAAATATTTAGGATCATTGAGCAATCACTGTGATATTCAACCTCGATAGAAGACTTGGCGAGCACACTGATACGTGAAGAGTACACATTGCTTCTGTACGGGACCAGGTGACCCTAACCCAAATAAAAGCAGCAGCGGATACGTCAATCCATGATTAGGATTTCACTATCAGACCATAGGAAGGAAAAGTGGAGGCCAACACTCATGACAGGAAACGCAAGAATGAGACACTGAAAAGCTTTGTGAGTGCACCAGAAGGATCAGACAATAACGGGTTGGTAGTTCTCAAACACACTTATTGTTGAGTACCTAGAACACCAACATGAACAATACCGTAGAATTATAAGCTGGTACTCTCGTAATTCTGCAAAGGCGTGGGTAAGGCAAAAGCCTACTTCTGATATGAAAGTATGTCATGCTGCTCGTACACCCAGCAGCAGGCAAAGTGGAAGCTTTTTTTATTGAAAATAGAAGCACTGGGAGTACTGCGAGAGCAGTCGCGTTATCATCAGAAAATATTGAAATACACAAATCTGCCACGAAGAAATTTTAAGGCAGTGATAACCCACTCCAAGACGAAGGCAACGAAGGCAGGATTTTCTTATCACCAAGAAACCTGCAACGACGTTTTAATGTTATTACAGGTCTATGAACATGGGGACACCACCCTGCACACGCGGCTTACCGGTTGAATTTTGCCAGTTCTGCGGTTCAGGAAGTAAGCACTACCCTGATAGCCCTTCTTAAACAAATTCTTTAACGTTAAAATATTCCTAATTAGTTTACTTGGGGTCACCTGATGATCTTGCCAAAGGCAGGCTCCAATTTCGGGGAACCGTTCTTCCTGCAGGCCAATGACGCTGCTTAAGACAGACTATAAGATATTGACAACCTTCCTTGCACATCGCATCAATATATTGCAGAGAATACGCAGTGTCCATCGGATATGTTTGGTGCCTTGTTGGAGTGTATTTTCGTCTCCCAACCTAACACGTTGTGACATACAATAAACAACTGCGCGTGAAGCTCCAGGAGTATTGGTAAGCTTGTACCAAACTACAGCATTGGACCACGTAAAACAACCGTATTTATTTCAGGTTCCGCTCCGCCACAACTTCCCGAAAGAGATTCTAAACTTCCTGCACACATTTTACTCGGGAATAACAGCTGCGCTACTACTTCCCAGCACTTAGAGGCATAGATTAATTTGAGAAGAGGAGTGCGGGAGGGCTACCTTTTGTCGTCTGTATTATTTTTGCTTACACTTGACCCACTCCTTAAGTGTTTTAGTCAGAGCCCACTTGGAAGAGGACTTTATAACTTGGGTACGGGGATTATAAAGTTATCAACGTACGCCGATATCATTACCGTGTTCTGATGAGATCCAGATAGTCTTGTACGGATATTTGTTATATACAACCGATGGCCATCAATGTCTGAGGGTAAAATTAATATAGGAAAATGCGAAACTCTCAGTATGTGAAAAAATCATGCAACTTCACACAAGCGGCAATGAAAATAATGACACAAGTAAGGTGCTGTAAGTGAGGTAACGATGACAGGAGCTTTGCTTTGTTTGCACATCCCTAGCTCACAGCTAGCGCAGAACAGTAAAAAAGACACCTCCAGAAGCAGGTATTTTCGTTTCGCGACTACGCTGTTATAAAATACTTGTGAAGAATTGTATTTCTGAAAAATATTGCTAAAATTATTTGCAAAACCTATTGTCAAAGTAAGCGATGGTGTTTTGTACAATGTGATCATTTGTTGTCGAGTTTAAGATTTATTACCTTGTGTTTAGTTGCACGACTGCACCTAGCAGTTCAGCTCAAGCCTAAGCTTGAGTGTATAGTTTTGCTTGAACCACGTCACAAACGTGTGTCTCGCTCATCTAGTGTATAGTAATATTACAAGCAAGCTGTTGAATTGGAGGCAGATGTGAACCGCCTCTTAATGCCGAACTGCAACTGAAATGTGTGTTGCCATTTTATAGCCGAACCAGAATCTGGGTAAAACAATATAACTGTGGCCAAACAATTAATTTTTTCGCGGTTCAGAATGATTATCAGCAAAACAAAGCAAGCATTCCGCGCTGCTTGGAAGGAAGTGGTGAATGGTTCGCAGAAAATCTTACTTTTCAGTTGTGACCTGCGGTTTTAGCTGACGATGTTAACCACTGCATTGAGCAATCCATTCACAATGTTAAAATATCAGAGGCATTTGGTAAAAATCGTACTAGCATACTACTCGAACGAAAGGAGCTTTCGCGAAGACGGTTCACGAAACAACCTGTGGACTTCACTTTATATCGTGATGTGTTCAAATGTAAGGCTTTGCAGTCGAGTACGACATACAACTACGTCCTTATAAGCGTGCACAAGTTATGTTTGGTCGTCATTTAGGAGTCGTTGGCTGGACCAAGACATAAGTGGTTTCTTTAGAAATATGAAAATTTTAGGCTTGTTCAAAAACTAGAACGGCCCTACAAACTACCGCGCAGGAGAAGAAAGGCTGGGGTACACCTCTTTAACGACTTCCAAACGTTTCGCTAAAATGTGAAATTTTCCTAATGTTCTTTGTAATATATGTGCCTTAAAAATTATGATTGCGTGAGGCTTGTTCAAGTTTTCCTGACCTGCACAAAACTGATTGTGATAAAGCCTACGCATTCATAAGAATTCTTGTGCTTTGTTGCAGTAGAATTTGTCAGTACACAGACCATTTTTGTTACTTTCCGGTAACATCTAAAAGTACACCCAAGTTGCTCAAATAAACTTCAAACATATTTCTTTGAGAGAGTATTCACCAATAAATAAATAAGCATTCAATAAAAAGTACAAAAAAGTACATTATCTTGGAAATTTTATATAGGCCGCTTTAACTCCAGCGCTGTAAGAACCTTCTTGGGCACAAGCTCTCCCTATGATGTCAAGCATTCATTCAATTACAGCGAAGCTGTCATTGCAACCAGAAGTGCTCTAAAACGTTACATGCGATTTTTGACGGCTTTCCGGGTAAACTAGATTAGTCACGGCAATTGCCGTACATTGTGGGCAATGATAAGGGATATGTACTGATCATTTTTAAAACTTGTGTGTTCATTAGGGAGTAAATGAATTTTCTCAACCCTCGTTTATGACCAGTTTAGAGGCAGTATATAAAGCGCTTAAGAAATTTCTGCGCGTTCATGGAAGCACCAAACACGCACAAATTTCGAATATTGAGAGAACGGAAGCCTCTCTATGGTTGACGTGTTCAGAAAGTTAGAAGTGTGCAGGTTATTTATGCGTGCTCAGAAAATAGTTACGGAAGCGTTGCGTTCTCCAAATATTTATGCGTTACTCAAGGCATGCAGTTGATTTTCTCTTTTTTCCTCGGTGAGCAAGGCAGGGAACGATGTTTATTTTTCGTTGAATTAAGACGTCTGTTATGAGTGACGGACAATATTTGTTCATTCTATGAAGTAAGAATACAATCTTTGTAGAAATTTGCTTTTTGAAGCGTTCCAGAGCATCGTACTGCCGTTTTCTGCAACATTTCCCAAACACCTAAAAGAAGTGTCTGTGCTAAATACAGTTTTGGCAATACATTTTCAGTGCAAGTGGTTCGAAGCGGTTTGAGTGTGTTTTATGAGTTGCGTAAAATGTACCCCATGGGCCCTCCGCGTTACCTCAAAGGCCATAAGATCCACCAAAGCGAACTTGGTAAGAACGCTATAGCAAATTTGTGCGCGAATCTAAAAGCATTTAATCAACTGAAGCTTTTGGGGAAACATTTGTAGTAACGTAATCAAAAGTGCCACGTTGCCTTCTTGATCTACGTTCTCCAATGTCCCTCAGAACTCTGAGTTACCAAAACAATATATTTAAAAAATAATTGCGGGGCATCGTGCCAGCTATCTGTCGATAAATCATAACGTTTATACCAAAATTTATACCCCCGATATTACGAATTTCACGAGCGCACTTTTTATCTATGTGGTAAAGCGATATCTTCAGGTCTGATCTAGAAATTGTTTTTTTTTTTTTTTACTTGGAAGAGATATGCGGCTGCTGGCGTTAGTTTGTGGTGTGGAATACGCGGGTTATGTAGGCCCGTTTGCTGGCACTTGCATTTGACACACATGCAACCTTAGTAAACATATCACGGATACATCTCTCAAGACACTGACTGACCTAACAACAAGAACAAGAGGAGCAGCTGCCCCACGACCACGTTGCACAACCACCACCACCACCAACACCACATACGAGACGGTAGGCAAACAAAGCTTGGTTTATTAGCGCTTTAGGTCATAGTGTCTCCAAATGAAGACGGCAGTATACTTTTAATTGTTACAACTAGTAAGAACAAAAACATTTTAATGTAATGATGAACGTAAAATTAACCTACCGTTAACCAAAAATAATATCATAGGTCGCTTCAGTATGGAGAACAATGCGGAACGAAAATAAAATTAAGATGTACTGCCGGGTTTGACGAGAAGTTCTAGGAGATGCGCTGTAACGCTGTACAATGCAATGGCTTCCGGATGCTTTCAATGTCTTCCAAAGGCTTGCAATAACTTCCAGGTGCGCCGCTCGATGTGGAACCCCTCATAGAACAAAGCATGCGCTGTGAATTCTGTTAGGACCCAATGCATAAGACACGAGGAGCTGTCTACGAGGAATTAGGGAAATCCATGTTTCGCGCGGCTTTCTATGAAAGCCTGTGTGTGGTGGAAATGGCACTGTGGTGTGAACTTTACTCAGCAGTGGCGGAGAAAGCATGTGCAAACGCATTGAGTACAGCCGGAAATCATGCATTTACTCGTATATAATGCGTGACGGAACAGATTCCAGTAGTAGTATGTGACACGAAAGCGAGGAATGTTTACATGTTTCAGAACAATTGTCTCCCTTAAGCACACTAAGAGTAGCGCCATTTTTTTCCAAATTTGTCGCACCCTTAGCAGCTTAAATGGGCTGATCTACGGGTGAATGCCTAATATTTAAAAAGAACGCGTGAAGAATCTATATGAATTAACGGCGACGTATACCCTTGAAGCATGAGGATTACCAGCTGTACCATCTTATACGTGGTTTAAATTGAACTGTAATTCTTTCTTCTAATAGCGAAGCTGTTTAAGCCAGCCGTTTTTTGTGGTGCGTATCAAGAAACTATAAAGAAAAAATTACTCCATCTCCCGCTAAAGGGAACCATGTGTGGATGCGAAGCAGCGGGGAGGTGGTTAGCTTGAGCGGGAGATGGCTTCGCGGCAGCGGCCCGAGCGCTCATCGCGGCGCTGCACAGGAGAGAGAATGAGGCGCGCGCGCTCCGTCATTTTCACACCGCGGAACTACCGTGGCGCCCCCAGCGGCGTGTACAGCTGTCGCACCACTTGTCGTGAGCGCCGCTCCAGATTCCCAGAGGAGAGAAAGGGGGGAGTGTAGGAGAGGAGGGAGAGGGGGAGGGGACGCGCATGCGCACAGTGACGGCCTAAGTCCGAGACGCGGGAAAAGAAATCATCATTATCATGAGTAATAAGATGAAAAGTTCGTGCGCACTTGCGGAAAATGCCGGGCTACGATTGCCCAGCTTCGTTGTTTGAAGCGTTGCGCGGCCGAGTGCAAGGTTAAGCGTTGTTTTTTTTTAATTATAGGGTTTTACGTGCCGAAACCATGATCTGATTATGAGGCACGCCGTAGTGGGGGACTCCGGAATAATTTGGACCACCTGGGGCTCTTAAACGTGCGCCTAAATCTAAGTACACCGGTGTTTTCGCATTTCGCTCCCATCGAAATGCGAAATGGGCCGAAATGTGGCCGGGATTTTATGGTGCCACCTCGTGCTTGGCAGGCCAACACCATAGCGACTAAGCAACCACGGCTGGTTAGGAATTCTGGTGGCACTTAAGCATTTACCTGGTGCGGCATCAATAGCAAACGCCACCACACTGATCAATTTATTGACACCTGCATTAACACTAGAAAGGCGTTTCGTTTTTACACATATCAATGTGTGTTTGTTCTTTCATTGTTTACTTACTCGCAACTGGGGAAAAAAGTACCGCCACAATAACACACTGATATATATTCTAAACTACGCCAGACTTACTTTTGAGCCATTATAATCCACATGTACATGTATGTAGTCTAAAATCGAAAGTTGATTCCGATGGAATGCAAACAGGCCAACAGTGCCAATAATTTCGGATGCATTGTTCTAAACAAAACAGCTTAAACGCTTCGTTCTAAACGGCGACTATGCACTGACGCCATAAGTCATGGTTTACTAAGGGCGTGGTGCGATAGCGTTTTTTTTTCGTTTTTTTTTTCGTTTTTGCCATGTTTCCTTTGTCAAGTTGGTGATTTTAGAAAGTTGTGACCGTTCGCGTAAGTCACTCTGACTACGAGACTTATCGTTGTCATTTATTTTCACGTAATACAATGTTCCGACAGGCGGAAGCCGCTCCCGTAGGAAGTAAAGTATTTGTGAGTGAAGCAATGACTACATGCAGTACTCAAGCAAGGTGGGCATAAAATTCTGATTTCCTTATTTAAAATTGTCCAAATAGGCGGGAGTTTCAGTGCAACGATTTGGTCGTTTGCTTGGCGTGGTGTCGACTGCGGACATTCTTGCAATAGGTAATAGAGGAGGATTGCATTTTATTTTTGCTGCTCTCTTTCAGACATCTTAGCTTGCAGTTCACATGGTCGTCTGTTTAAAGTGGGCTCTTGAGGGATGCTCTAGACAGAACAAGAGAAAATTTAAAAAGATTAGCCCAGTCTCGCCGTAGGAGCGAGGCGATGAGCGCGATAGCATTGCGTTCGAATATTACACGAAGTGTAAGAATCGTAGCTCTTGTGGCATTATGAATTGGAGTAAACATTCGTGGCTTCAGTAAAAACGAGCTGTTGTGCTGGAGGTCCTCTGTTGGAACCATGTCAGTTATGTTTATTATTTAAAGCCAACGTCGTTCTCAGCGACTTTACCACCACTTTTCCGTATCGTGTATGTTTACCACCTGCTTGCTGGGCCAACCCAGAAGCATGTGCACAGCCGCGCCAATAACATTACCTCATGTTATGCTTTGAGCTCTGTTATTGCTTCGCACTTTCATTGTATAAGTCTGAGAAGAGTTAAGGTAAAAGGCATGCGCTGCAGGTGGTTTATTTCATGGCATTTGTTTGTGTACTGTCATTTTCCAAGTTCTGAGGAATAATTCAGTCAGGAATGTAAGTACAGGTATGAGAAACTTTAGTGATTGAATGGTGTGGCAATATAACCCGCATAAACCGCATGTCATATAGCATAGCATGACATACCGCATCCATGTACGTAAATGTATACCGAACCTCACGGCGACGACGACGGCAAACATTTGCTTGGATTGTTCATGTAATTGATATCGCAATAAAAAGATGTAATGCACCTCGGCAACAACAGAAGCCCATATGTGGTCATCGGTCTCTGTTCACAGGTGAGTCTGATGGCGCCTACGGAAAGGCAACATACTCTGGTGGCAAAACAGATGAAAACAGCATCGCATATTTTAGCCATTTAAAATGTTTAATCGAAGTCGCTGCTTGCACAACTACAATGCCCTGCTTCCCTCCGTGTCTCGTTAGGCTAACACGAGGCACTCGAAAACTAAAATTGGGCGTTCGTTACACTAAACGCCGCCATGCCCTTGTCCACAGCCACGCCAACGTGCCCTTGTCTCAGTCAACAACCCCAGCCAATCGGAACATCGCGAGCTTTCTCACCACCGCATATTATTGACTCCTACTCCAATGTGTCCTTTGGAAGGGGTGTGTCTGTGACGTGAAATCCTTCCTTCCCCAGCCTTCCTAGACAAATTTCTCAATAAGCGTTGGCATAAATTCTTCTTCTACTTATTATCTTGTCATTATCTTGTTTTAATCTATCTCGTTACTTTCGTCCAGCTGTGGAAAGTGGTGTTAAAAAGGACTGCAACTCTGTACATAGTGTTACTGTATATTGGCAAAAGGCTACGATCTGAACGAAAAAGTTTAGTTAATAAAATGTTCTTTTAAAAACGCACATGGACCTTTCAGTCAATGTATATATGAACGAGAAGAAAGGGAACCGAGGGGCCCGATTTTTATTATTAATCATATCATAAGAAGCCAACAAACATTGACACCAAGAACATAGGGGAATTTACTTGAACACACTAATTGAAATAAAGAAATGATAAATTAATTGAAAATGAAAACGGATGAAAAAACAGCTGTCTGCAGGTGGGGAACGAACCCACGTCTTCGCATTACGCGTGCGATGCTCTCACCATTGAGCTACCGCGGAACCGTTTTCCCATCCGCTTTGTGGGGTATTTATGCTTTACAACTAGCACTAACTCTGGGCCCTCGGGCCCCTCGGTTCTCTGGGCCACTCTGGGCCACTAAATCAGGCCCCTCGGTTGGCTTCAAATGCGAGGCAGCCAAGTGGACGCACGGCCATGCTATGCTCAATCGGTTCTGTTGGAGCGAGGGCATTGTTATGGCTTCCATTACTGACACAAGCATTGTGCGCAGACACATTACCGTTCTTGCTAACAGCTGTGTGCAAATCTTTTCTTTGGGCGCTGACCAACGCCGACGTTTTCCCTTCGGTCTCATCTCGGGCACCATTAGGGTACCCTCCTGCAAGCCCACTCATGACACTCGCCACGCTAGCGATGTGAGACGCCTGGTAGCTGCCGGGGCGCTTTTACTTATTTGAAATAAATCAAACGTATTATTTGGTTTCACGTACCAGAACCAGGCTGTGATTATGAGGCATGCCGTAGTAAAGAACTCCGGATTTATTTTGACGACCTGGAGCTGTTCAACGCACAGTCAAAAGTACGTACATCAGCATTCTTGCACCCATCAAAATTCTGCTGCCCCGGGCGGGATCGTACCCGCTATGTTGAGCTCAGCAGCGCAACTCCATAGCCAGTGGACAACGGCAGCAGGTGGTGCTGTTCTTTCTGCCAAGCAGGAGTAGGCTTGCACGTGGCGTCGCACCAGCATGTATCACTCTCGTATTGTTTGAACACTTCTGAGCAATAGAAGCACAGCGCTAAAACTTGCTGTATTGTCAATGCTTCGCCCCTTGGGCGAAACTGCCGCAATGTTATTGATGCCGTTTCACTTCGTTTCTTGAAAACTCAATCGGCAGTTTCGTTTTCTAATATACTCCGAACGTGAGGTTCCGTATAAAGTCCAAGGGCGTTAAAATCGTCGCCGCGCCCCCTATACAAATTCGGAGTCTCAAGATACACTCCAAATGTGTATCTTGCGACCTGGCGCAAGATACTCATTTGGAGTTACGCTTGCTCACCCCAGCATTTTGACAGTGGTTGTTGGCGGTCTGCGAGTGTGATCTATTGATGTTTGCTTGGGCGAGCGAACTGAGCTGTACGGCGCTGTACGGCGCTGACGCCATGCTTGTTAATTCCGTTAGTAATCGAATGTGCACAAGTTTGTGTACCCGATAAAACGACTATCCTTACTCCGCATAGCTCTCTACTAGTTTGCTCTCGCAATTGATGTTTCGCCTATCGGGTGAAACTGCGACATTTTTTCTGTATCTTGTGTGATGCTGTTTAAAGTTGTTGTTCGGAATATGTACCAACAAGTCCAAATGAACACGCTGTTTATACTGTCATTTGCAATTGATTCGTTTTAGATAAGGGTGAAATTAAAGAGTACACCATTATGCTAGTGATTTATTTTGCACACAGACGGCTCAATGTCTGTTATTGAGCTTCCCTGCTATCCAATATACACAGAACCCAATTTTTTGTAGTTTCGAAAGACAGCGTTTATATGAATAGAACACTGTATTGAACGCCCATAAAGCGGGGGGCTGCAAAACAGGCTATGTGCCCAAATATAAACGTCAAGCATTTTCCCTTGTCTCCTGAGCCAGTTTTGCAAGATTGTCCTAAAAAAGTTTTTTTTCGAAAGCATTTTGTCAGCTTTTTCTCTGATCATGAGCTTTGTACACTTTTTACCCCTATATTGCATCAATGTCATGCTCAATCTTTTGATGCGAAATTCGCAATCTTCCTCTGCGCAGTGCCTTCTCTAAAGCACGGTGGTACATATTCTTAATGGCACACCAGTACCTTTCAAGCAGAAATTACCAAGCGTAGCGTGAGAATGTGGATTTGATGTCGCACATAGGCTACACTTAGTACAGCCTCGTAGCGTCAGTGTCAGCCCCGCGACTCCTCTCGACACCAGGTTCTCTCTTCTGGGGAGGACTTGCACTTGCGGTGTGTGTTCTCATATCGTTGCGCTTTGCACGCGTGCTTGCCGGATGTGCTCATGTGTTTCCTTTAGAGATGTTCTTGCCGCATCATCCGAGCGGAATGTACAAAGGCTATTCTTCCGAGTGGCACTGTGGCGTCTTTGGCTGCACCAACAACCGGCGAACGAGTAAGCTGCTTATACAAGATTGCAGCAATCGACTTTCACGGAGACACAATACGTTTGTGCTTGGGTAGAGTGCATTCGCGGTAAACTCACGGTTCCTTCGACGCCTTAGAAATGACACTATTGGATAGTGCTTTTAAGTACAACATACTTCGTGCCCGGCAAGCTTGCTCGGCTGGGTGTTAATTAGTTTTGTTGCCGTGAACTACGCGATACTTTGGGTTCATATCCCCGCAGTACCGGTCTGCGATAAAATCATAAAGGTTCCGTTTAGGACATTTCGGCATCTTTATAATGAGTCGGCTCGGCTCACTTTCCGAACGGAAAGCCCATCAACTTCAGTCCGTTCCCAAAACTGCGTTTTGGGATGCGAAAGTATGGTAAGCAAAAAGCTGTCGCGTGCGCGTGTCAACTTCGTAACTTGCGCAGCGATTGTCCCGTTACAGAAAATAAACAAGACTGCACGGAACTAGACGGCTTTCGTGTGCTGTGTGTTTCATGCTCCTGAATAAGCAGAATTCGAGTAAGCGTGACTGCGAAAACCGAATGCAGCCTATGACTAGCGTGCATAGGAGCAGGGCTGCGCATACATCAATGCACCACTTCATTTAATTGCATTAGCAATTATATGGACACTCCAGGCGCATTTCTGCCGTAGCCGTGAGGTTCCGTATAAAGCCCAAGGGCGATAGAATTGTCGCCACGCACCATATGCTGTATGCGCGAGTGAAAGCGTGCGAGAGAGCAGGCGATCGCAGCTCAATCTCGCGCACGCAAGGGAGGAATGCGCGCGCAAGGGAAGCGCGCAATCTCGTGCACGCAAGGGAAGTCGCACGCAACGCTCCGGAGGGAAGGCAGGGACGGGGAGGCGCGTTCGAACTCCAGGCGGCCGGGGACCGCGCGTCCGCCGGGGCCAAGGCTTCGGAGGAGGGTAGGGAAAGGGGGGGCGTGCGTGTTCTAAGCGGGCCACTGTATCTTGAAAGTCACCTGCGGGGGGGACGAAGTCCACCCTGCGCTTTGTTTATGCGGCTTAGTTCGCGTTGATGCGAGCGGCAGCACGAAGGTCATTTCACTCGCCGCGGCTGCCGCGCTTATTCATTCCAGCGGGTTTAAACGGTCATCGAATGAGATGCGTTCATGTTTGCTTGTGCGCATGACACCATGGTTGTTAATTTAGTTAGTATGCCTATGTTTACAAGTTTACACGTCCGATAAAACTGCTGTCCTTACTTCGTATAGCTGTTCTATAATTTGCTAACGGAAGCTATGCTTCGCCTTTCGCGTGAAACTCCGACTTTTTTTTGCCTTTCTTTTGCGCAATGTTTGTGTGCTTGAACTGCTAAAATTATACGATGTTCACACTCATCCTAACGAAAAGCGATTTTAGCCATTCCTAACAGAGCTGGTACCCCCTTCAGAGATGTCGTACATGGACAGTCACGTTATTGTGTGCTGTGTATAGACTGCGAGGGAGAAAATAATAAAGCACCCGTAAAGGGCAGAACACGTGATATAAATTGTAAACCTTCGATCTCGAACACTGCATTGGCCCCCTAACTGGTCATGTTGCTGACTGCGTCTGTTGTGAGTGTGAAATGCGGATCAATCTTGCTTCGTATCGAAGTCTCACGTAAGCATGTAGGAGCGAGAGCTATCCCTGCGACTGCATGCAACTTGCAAAGTTTAAAAAATAGCTTTATTGTACTCATATCGATCGTGCTATGCTAAAATCACATGGCGTTCGAGATGACAAAGCAGGTTATGGAGCAAAATGATTAGCGTTAGCGCGGGACACAAATATCATGGTCGTCTTAAAAAACAAGAAAGAAAACAAATGTATAGCGTATTAGTTGTCTAGCATCTTTTATACTCAAGCCTCCCAAAATACGTGTATAGTTACGAAGATTTCGAAGAAAGATGCTTGGCCAACTGCATGACGTTGCAACTTCTGTGAAGCCGACGACGCGGCAGCTCTGTTGAAGGAGATGATGCCGCAGGGTCGCTGTGGCTAAATTATCTGCACGGTATATTTTCATAATCTAATATGAGGCCGCATTAGAGAAGACACACTTATCGGCATTAACAGAGGACTTTACGGCTGGAGCGCTTTCGAAACCAGCCACCGCAGGCGACTGATAACCGCAAACGCAATGTGGCCTGCGGCAGCCCGCGCCGTTCCCACATACCTCCCAACGATCATCATCATCATAGCAAAAACATGGTGGCCGCCTACTGGAGCTTGTCTGCATGTAGCTTGCCTTGCATGTAGCAAGGCCTCATGTGCAGTAGCTTCCTGTTTTCTAGGCGGACAAACGCCATTTTCGCTATGCAACCCAGGTGATGACCACATCTTACTCATCAACTCATCTGACGTATTGCCATGCCGGTCTTGCTTGTCCTTCCAGAGGTAATCGTTTTCACCTCCCTCTGTTCTCTCCTCATCTATCATGCAATGTTATCGCTGTCGGATAAAACGTGCTTGCTATACCGAAAATTTCGCGAACGTTGCCGCTATAGTGCATCACTGATTCGAATCAACAACCACATATTTCTGTGGCATAAATGTACTAGAAATTCTGCGAGTGACAAGGCCATGTTAGAACCATTCTGTGAAGAACACATGCCTAACCTCATTCCTTTCTCTTCATCGCCATTTATCGCTACAGTATACTCGCTCCCCTCTTCCGCAGTGCAGTATAGCACGCTGGAGTGCACATGCTAACATCGACATCTCTACCTTCCCTCTGAATAAAATGTCGCTTTCTCTGTATAAATGTATAAACAGTTCTGTATAGATGTATAAACAGTTCGTTCACAAGTGCAAGATAATTAGATTTTGACGAAGCTTGAGCATGACCCTGCCCAGCATTGTCACTAAAATGGTACGTTTGTAACAATGCGCTCTAGTTCCCCTTATAAACGCATCGATGCTGTCAGTAAATATTTTGTGCCAGCGTTTCTGTCAGCGCAATGTCAACATGCCGCACCATATTCTGAAAAACTTTTTTACCAGTGTTACATGGTTGGTATCTAGGAGGCTAGACTCCTCCTACATAACGCATCTTCAGTCATTGTAATGATCAGAGTGTCCTAGTGAAATAACAGGGTACTTCCGCCAACTCATGTTTATCAATATGTTGGGTTATGTGTGGCACCTTCTACATACCAAAAGACTTATAATTCGGAAGTGCATAACACGTCCATACTTTTCTACGAAGGCTCTATATTCCGTGCGGTAATGAAAGGTAGCGATAAAAAAATTACACTTACCAATATATTTCACAGTTATATTCAATATTGTCTCGTATATGTATGTGCTTCACCCGAACAGCTTCTCCCAGATTGTGAGAAGTTTTTTGGCGCATGCATCAACTGCTATAAGAAGTAGAGATTTAGATTGTTGTGTCCATGTACGAGACAGATATTCGCCTCTAGAGTCACCATACACATGCACCGAAATACCATTTCAAGCTACGAATGTGTGCCTTGGCTCTGGCTATTTGGGTAGCAAAAGCACAAGCCTTGCGCGCTCGCGTTTCTTGAACGGAAGATTTCCAGGACTGAATAATTATTCCTGGAGAGCGAGAAACCTGCGCGGTGCCACGTACATAATTTTAAAGGAAGGTAGTGATTCTTATCTTATTATGCTGTCGTTAATTTGGATTTTGACCAATGCTACGTGCTTAAATTTTGAGCTTATGGAACAGTACGCAATTGTGAGCCGTACAAGATAATACAAAGAATGGCCTGTGGAAAGTGTGCTTCTCAATAAAACCGTCCAAGCAATGAAGTATCGCAGGTTCGACCCTTTACGAGTGGACGAACTGCGTACACATAAAAAGAAAGTGCAACCACATACGCAGGATCAACATCAGACAAAAAAGGCAATAATACTAAAGCAACTAAGCGGAAGCATATTAAGAAAATGATGGGCAGTGTTAGACATTTGTGATAAGGATACCGAACTAAATTACTAGTTTGTGACAAATGTTTTGAGATTAAGGTGATCTGCAAAGCTCTTCGGTAAAGACAAGGTATGGGACCAATTTCGGATTTTGTTTATACGAGCATGAACACAGAATATTATTGTGTCGTACAGGGCATACTATTTAGGTTAGCACATGTTTACAGAATGTGTAAATGTCTTTCTTTTTCTTCTTAATACATTGTTAGCAAAGGTAGGTCTCAAGCAAGCACATATAATATTTTGCTCATCACAATAAAACACAACAAAAGAAGTAACCAACAATATTCGGATCTGAAAGACCTTGGGAATGTAATACCGTAATAACCAAATGATAACGTGATATTCTGGTACATATACGTTGCACGAAATATTTTTCGGTTTTATTTGTTATGCAATATTTTGGTACAAAATAAGGTCAGTAATATTTTGCAAATTTTCATTAAAAATTTCGTATTAGAGAAGTTTTCCTTTTTGGCGTATCATACAATTGCGATGAATGAGTTCTAAAAAAACATTGCCAGAGATGTAAAAAACATGTCGCGCACACAATAAACATTCAACATAGCTGATGTTTCCCAGAATTGTCGCTCGCTCCTTTCTCAATCTTGTTTTCTTTTGTTTTTCCTTTTTTTTTTTGTATAGCCCTTGAGGTTTCGTATTTCATTCTTTGCGGTGTTTTTGCACCATCACTGCTGCTGATTTGTGAAACATGTTTTGTTCTCTGCAAGGTTACTTTTTAACTTGTTGCAGAAAAGAAACTTTTGTCTATGCTGTATTGTCATAGATCGTCATATTAAACAAACCTGAGAGTCGGATGGTTATCGAAGGTGTAAGATTGTGGTTTGCTGAGTCGCACCATTGAAGCTCTCGTTAACGACAACACAACACATTGCACATATTGCCAAAATCGATTATTACTTCCTTCGCATCTAGAGATTTACTACAGAATACTGCCAGCAACTTTCACATAATGAAGATTTATTCTATTTAGTGAACCCCTCCCGTCACCAATTTCGTCCCGCACTAGGTTGTGTCTGCATTCGTTCTCGGCAAATATTAATTTCATATGGGTTTAAACTCAGAATGTCTACTTCACAAAGCGGCTGTCGCCAATATACACATGAAAACTGCAGCATGTGAACACAACAAGGAAAGGCAATTTAAGTTTTTACAATCGCAATGAACCTGCGAAGTTGAAGTCTTTCCGCACCGCGCTCAGTGGGCATGGTTAGCACTCGATCAATACTTCGAGACTTTCCGCGCCGCTCACGGACATACTGCGCTATCGGACGTGAAGGAGGAGAACTATATTTTATTTTTCTAAGCAGTTCGCTTTTTTCCCGCGAGACGGTGATTTTTAAACGCGCTCTCAAGTTTCGCGATCGTCAAAGGAGAACGAAAAAATTGGCCACCGCTATTGATGGTTTGAAACGCCACTTTCGAGACCTTCCGCGCCGCTCACGTACACACTGAGCCATCAGACGTGAAAGAGGAGAAACTATATTTTTGCTTTTTAGGCAGTTCGCTTTTTTTTCCCAGGCGGTGATTATCAAGTTTCGCGATCGTCAAAGCCGAACGCAAAAATGTCCGGCTCCGGAAACGGCACGCGCGCTTCGGGAGATCGTAGCTATCGCCCCCCCCCCCCCCCCAAAAAAAAAAAATTACTAAATTGGGTACATTTGTGTACCTTTTTTTTCAATTTCCCGCAGAGTGGAGTCTTGCCTCTCGCAATTCATATCAAATCAAATATCTACTTACCTTTGCATGCACTTTTGCAAGCTTCACACGTTAGAAAGCTGTTGTTCGTAGATCCGCAGACACCATCCTTAAACGCCATACATATACTTCTATTGTAGTCAAAATACCACATGGACTTTACTCCAGCGCATCCAGCTTCGCCATAGGGCAAGTAGCATTCTTCATTTCGTTTTACCTCACCTAAATAAAGCAGTGCGTTTACTAAAGTTTCCATTTATCTGGAAAATGACTGAAATTACCAAAGGAAAACACGCGATGTCTTTTATTTAGTCATATTGCCATCTTTTTATCGAACACGCAAGTGTACCAATGTTTTCGGCTACGCATATCTGCTGGTAATTCTCTCGTGTGCTAGATGACGTTTAGGCGCGTAACATGCCTTCTCGAAATTCCATTTGGTGTTACCCAGAAAAACCGAACATCTGGGGCCGAATTCTAAATGTGTTTTTTTTTTCGCAAATGATATTTCATAATGATCCGTCCCCTTCGATAACTGCTATGCCCAGCGCCATGATTGAGTGGCATCTTCTCTTACGAACGTTTTGTTTGGTACCGCTTTGCGACCGTTTAAAGTGGTTAGGGTAAATGAGAGTAATAACATAAAAACAGGGAAAGTGTGAGCACCTGCGCTTGCAGACCAGTACATAAAGCAGGACTACAATCCGCCTTTCTGGCCAGTGTTATTCCAGAATTGCGGTGCTAGGACAGATGCGTGGCAACTATGCTTTTCTTCTGGATCATAACTTCAGGACACTACAAGACAACTGAAATCCGGGAAACTGAAAGTACCGGGAAAATGCAAGCCTTTTAAGACAGAGCAGTAGGTTTAAGAAACGTGTTAGCTTTTGCGTAGTTAAGATTGCATCGCATTTATTTCATTGGCAATTACACTGAAAGTGAAGGCGCATTCACGCCGTCCGCTTCACCGTGTTCGTTGTCGTGCGGTCCCGTGCGACAGGCGTGTAGTGTTGGAGTGAGGGTTTTCAGAGACAACGTACTGCGTTTGGTTGCATAAAAAAATGAAGCAAAATGAATGTATCGTCAAGGTTACGCACAATCGCCCAGCAGGAGCGTTCTATCTCTCGCTGCTGTGATGAGCGTCCTGCGCACGCCACGCGTGCAGACTATAAGTACACTATCGATCCTGCTTAGCAGCTGTTGTGTGCGCTGATTTGAACAGATAGAACTGGCCGTAAATCCTCAAGCTAACGGTGCGTAATACTTTATTGGGTGCTAACTAACGTCGACAGTTTCCCCGTCTGTCTCATTTGGTGCACTGTTGAAGTGCTGCAGCTACAACTCCACTGGCGACGCTTCTCATCACACCAGCATCATGACGCGGCTGGCAGGTGCCAGGGTTCTGTTCGTACTGCCTGCCAAGAGCTACTACAAGTGCTCTGTTTACACGAAGGCATCCTATGCCGATCACCACCTAAACTCTATCCTATGCCTCTACGTCACGCGATCATATTCACGCAAATACACGAGATATGGCGATACTTTGCCGTTTTGTGCCCATATAATTAGTTAGGATGGCAGCCTTAGAATGCGTAGTGCTTTTGTGCTTCAATGCATAACGCGAAGTTTTGTTAGGAAAGTAACTGGAACGTCAATGCATTTCTCCGCAAAGTTCGGGAATTAATATCTCGAAACTGGTGTCATCCCGAGAATTAATTCTAAGTGGATCCGCGTTGTGAACTCGACGGCTACAATTTGTAAATTGCAATATGGGCCATCAGGTAATTAGTTAAAAAATTAGTTAGTGAATGTTTGTCGATTAGTTGATTATGCATTTTAATTCTTTGTGCAAGTAATGTCCGCCTCTTCGAGTAGACCAGCTCATGAACAAGAATTGTGCTTTCTGCCACAGGCAACCTTTAAGAATTTTGTAAGTGCTCGCCGATACACTTTATATATATATATATGGTGTGATTGATGATGGTCTACTCCGAACCACCGTCGGCTGCACTTCGTTCCTCAAAGCAAGGACATGTGTTGAGTAAGCGCCTGAGCAACACTTTGCAATATGGTGCATCATGGGTGTATCATGGATCCTGAATCTCAAAGAGGTTTGACGTATTGCTACCGTATTTACCTCGAATTTAACGCTCAATAACCACCTAATTTTTTCTACCACCGATCCAAACGTCTATTGCTTATTTGCGGCTGCTGAATAGGCATTGCTTCCATCCGCTTTATATTCCGGCGCTTATCAAAGATGGATGTTCCTTATGGGTCTTGCTTATTCAATATTGCACACTATTCACTACTACAAGCTTATGGGTAGATCGCGCGATGGTGTTGAGACGCTGCAGGCGTGGGGCTATCTAAAAAGCAAGTGGCCCAGAGTGGTACTTTATCTTTTTTTAATACTCGCACTGAAGCTCTCCAAAGGTTGAAGCGTGCCGTAAGCCTTCTGTATGTCTTCGCAAACTACGGAGCGTACGAATTCTCGAAGGATACCACGCTCGCAGCGATGACCGAAAAAAATGTGTATATTGGAATTTATGTTTTCTTGCCGCTGATGGAAGACCGACGAAAGCGGAAGCATCTTCTCCGTAAAATTTGGCGACCTTCTCGGTGGGCTTCGCCCAACACTACAGTAAAGAATCGCTCCCTCACTAGCATCATATGAGGCAACTTCTTGTCCTCGGTCATTCATGACTCTGTTTGTTGGAAGAGGCGCGTTATATCTTCAACTAACATGGTAACATATTTGTTGGGAAGCTGGACGTGGGCCTGGATCACTTATTCTGCTAGTTTGCGATGGCAAGCACTGGTGTAAGTGACCAGTAGCGGGCGCAGACTTTGCGCCATGATGTCACTTGCTCCTCCCAGTTTTGAAACCACGTAGGCCGTTCACTCTCCAGACATTTCTCTGTTTAGGCTCCCCATCCAATTCGTTATGTTTAGCCAGACACTCCAAATCCACCATCTATTCCTTGACGTATTCGCACACATCGCCATGAAACGTCTTCAGAACTCGTGGCTCCTGAAGCATTTCACGGTTATTCACATCACTTACCATACCAGTTGAAATGAACTATCGCTCACCATACCAAGTGAGCTGTCGCATCGTCTTCTGGATGCAGTGCCCGGATCCTGCGGCTGGCCCTATGAATGGCCATATCCATTGCCACTAATCTGGCGGATCCGCTCGCAGGAGGGGTCCGTGGCATGATGCTCCGCGCTCCGTAATCACGGACGTTGTTTATTGTGAGGTGAGTAAATTAATAAAAATGAAAGCATCAGCCACGTAATCACGGACATACGGACGGCGCCCATAGTACAGCTCATGGATTATTTTTTTTTTACTTGAGCAACACCAGGCATTGAAAGGCGACTAGTTACCGTCCGCCTTCCGATGGTGCTTGCGGAGCGAAGAAAACCGTCACGAACATGTCACCTCCATTTGGGCCGTGATGTTCATACGATGCTGGATGACATAGTTCGGTGTAAAGACGCCGATGAGCCAACTATTGACGATAAAATATTTGCTGAGCGTGAGGAGGAAGATCGATAGCTCGCGCAGCACGCATCTGTCAGCAGCAGCACGCAGATGCACGAACTTACAATATCCGCCGCAGGAAAGTGTCTTACAATCACTGAGACCAGGTGTGAGTTTGGACTCCTTGTGGCCACTGTGGCCTTTGTGAAAAGTTGCTGAGTCAATGTTTCGGTCCATACAAAGTGCTGCCCGGCATTAATGACGTGAAGCGGGAAACGGTTTCGGACAGTGTGGCACAAACATGGCATGAACCACAACCTACCGGTGACATAGTTCACGTCATACACATAAAAGGTTGCCATGGCGCATTCATGAATGTTCTTTTGATGTATTGTTTTATATGCATGTGCAATTTTATTATCTCCGCTATTCCAGTTACCGCTCTTTTCATTGAGACTGCGCACGGCACGTTTCCCCATTGCTGTAGCTTTAGCTTTCCTACAGCTGTCACTGTCGCCTAAGCGCTAGCATCTGCCTTGAACATGTATTTTTCTTTTTTCTTACGCCCCTTCGAGCCAATTACCATTCCGAGTAGGCAGAAAATTCCATCTATTGTAGTGACGAGCTTGCAAAAAAAGGTGCAGGCTATAACAAAAATGCAGAAGTGTGTGTACGTGCTTGAGTTTGCGGCCGCAAACGTTAGCAGCTTCAAGAATAGCTGTTCTAGAGAGAAGTGGCTGGAAAAAGCGAGTAGTGAAGCAAAAAAAATGGTGCATTTGCACACAAGCGACAATGAAAATAATGACGCAATTATAAGGTGCTGTGAGCAAAGTAACGACGACAGGAGCTTTGTTTTGCTTGCATATTATTAGCTAACAGCTAGCGCAGACAAGAAATAAAGAAGAAACCTCCCGAAGCAGGTGTTTTTGTTTCGCGAGTGTGCCGTCATCAAATACTCGTGGAAAATTGTATTGGTAAAAAAATACTGTGACGTTAATTGTGAAGACTGTTGTCGAAGTAAGCAAAGCTATTTTGCACAATGTGGTCATTCCTTGCCTACATTAACATTCATTGCCATGCGTGCTTACGTTGCACGACTGCGCCTCGCTGTCTAGCACACGCCTAATATAGAGAGGTACGGTTTGGCTTGAACCTCATCGCAAACCGGTGTCTCGCTCACCTAGTGTATAGTAATATTACCAGCAGGCTGTTAAACTGGAGTCAGATGACAGCCGCCTGTTTCTGTCGGTCCGAACTTGAAATGTGTCTTGCCATTTCATAGCTGAAGCTTGTGGAGAGCCTGAAGCGGAAGCTACCTGAAGATAAGGTAGAAGACGACCGAGCCTGGGATTGGCGGCACAGAGGAAGTAGAAGTTCATTAAAATGGTGGAGCAAACAGACCGTTTCATTATTATTTCCTTACAAAGTTCAATCTGATTCAAACAATCTCACTGTGCCCCATTTGTTCACGATTCAGCATGGTTATTAGCAAAACAAACCAAGCATTCCGCGCTGGTTGGCAGGAAGTGCAGGTTTAGCAGAAAAGTCTACTTTTCACTTGGTACCTGTGGTTTTTACCTGCTAATGTTACCCATTGCACTGAGTAATCTAGTGATGATGTCAAAATATCAGAAGCTGCTGCTACCAAGTGTACTAACATACTATGTGAATGAAAGAAGGTATCACGAAGAAGTTTGTAGAAACAACCTGTGGGTTTCACTTTTGATCATTATGTGTTCAATAGTAAGGTTTTGCATTCGAATGGCACACATACGTACAGGCTTATAAGCATGGACAATTTATGTTTGTTATTTAGGAGGCATTGATTGGACCAAGACATAAGTGGTTTCTTTAGTAATAATAGACTTTCCAGGATTAATGCAAAAGAACAATGACCCTTCAGACTTCCGTATAGGAGAAGCATGGCGTATAGGGTAGAGCTCATTAAAGAGCATGCAAACGTTTCGCTAAAAATGTGAAATTTTTCTACTGCTATTTGCAATACTTCTTCCCTGAAAGAAATTTGTCATAGCGCCAGGCTCATTTAAGTTTTGCTGACCTACACTAAAATTAACGTGATAAATATCGGAGCATTGATAAGAATCCTTCTGCTTTACCGCTGTATAAGTGGTCAGTACCGAGGACATTTTCTTTGCTTTGCTGTACCATTAAAACGTACACCTTACGGGCACAAATAAACTTAGAACATGTTTCTTTGAGTTAGTACTCACCAATAAAAAAATGTGTTGTGCCGTAACCAGTAAATTATCTTGGAACATTCATGTAAGCAGCATCAACTCCGCCACTTTTTTAGGATCTGCTAGGGCACAAGCTCACCCTATGATGTTATGGATTCATTGAATTACAACGAAGGTGTTATTGCAACTAGAAGTGCTCTAAAACATTATATGCCATTTTTCATGGCTTTCTGAGTAAACTAGATTATTAACGAAAATTATAATAGGCGAAAATGTAGGGAATGTGAGGTATAATGTGTCAGTCATTTTTAAAGTTCGTGTGCTCATTAGGGAGTAACTAGCAAGCACCAAAACCACATGATGGGTGGTAAGGCGCGTGTAACCAATGGTAATACCCTCCGACGCGTTCCGGTAAATATTAGGTTTGCAGCTGCTTCGAAAGTGGATGACGTCATTCAAAACCCGCAGACACTGGTTTCACTCTTTGTAGAGCCACATTTGTGAATTCAAGGGATGTTTCAATGGGTAATCGTTGTGGGTGTCGTCTACAGCGTTCCTTCACCCGCGTGTGTTTCCCGGTAAAGATTACGGTTGCATAAGCTACTCCGAGTGAAAAAGTACCCAACAGCATAGAAATCACGTAGTGAAGTCATCACGGTCTAGCAACTCATTCAGTTCATTCCAGGCGACTATGGGTAGACCACGGAAAGTTAAGACGCCAGAAGAACAGCGTGAATATAATGTCGTTCTGAAGTAATAAAAGGTGTGGTTTAGTACATTTCACTTCTCTCTGGTTTCACTCTTTGTAAAGCTACGTGTGTGAATTCAAGTGACGTCACACTGGGTAATCGTTGTGGGTGTTGTTTACAGCTTCGCTGTCCAACCACCTTCACAGCGTGGATTGGAGCCACAGTTTTTTTAGGTCGTTGAACTTAATCCTAACGCTTTACCAAAATTTGCTGCGAAGGCCGTAGAACGGAGCCCACAAATACTGACAATGCTGCACCGAAAGCTTTTCGTCAAACTATGTTAGTAACGTTAGATATCTAAATCGAACAAAGCAAGTCTTCATGTTACTTTGTCCGGAAGTTCTTCATTTGAGCGATATCGATGGGGCAAAGCCACTAAGAACCTACTTATGCGTACCTTAACCTTGGATGTGATAGGCAGGCCATTAGAGTAACAGTCTATAGAACAGCCGTAGCCATGACTCAATCAGAGAATTAATACTATGTTCCATATCTTTCTGTCACTCTGCAGCAGACACAGAAGATGTAAAAGGCGCTTATGAAATGCGTTGGTTTGTGCTAAAAACGTACACGCTTATTATTGAACATTTCTAGCAACCACGAAAAAAATACTTACTGTAGATAATCAATAGTTTCAATCCAGTTTACTCCTTCTTCTAAAAAATCAATGGCAAAAAAAACTTCCAGATGTGCAGCTTCATGGCCTCCCACATCCCTTACATGACAGTCACATAGGCAAGAAAAAGTCGCTACCGATTATAAGTTTAGGAAATTTGTTGTATCAAAATATGCTGCTTCCCTTAGAGCAGAGGTAATTATATACAAAGAACTTGTGAAATTTCATGTTACAGAGATATTAAATTCACTAGAAAACATGCAGCAGAGTAACTATATCGCACTTGAATTTGTATAGTATAAGAGATGAATAGGTCAATAAGCCTGCAGACTTGAGCCATTTCTTTTGATATAGGCTCAATTACTGTGGCATCAGCAGGCTTTCACAGCAAATATTGTTCTCAATAACAACTTCTGCTTGTTGCATACAACGTAATTTGTTGTTGCATGCAACAGAATTCGCTTGATGCTACGCTCTGGCAAATGCGCTTCCAGACGCCATTGCCAGGTAGTCTGGAATAATTTCACTCCCTGAGATTCCCTTACGTGTGCCTAAATCTCTGCACGCAAGAGTTTAGTATTTTGCGCGCATCGAAAAGAGGTCGCAGCGGCCGACTTTAGCCTTCGATCTCGAGCTCAGCGGCGCTATGCCTAGCCACTGAGCTATCGCGGTGGGTAAAACGCTGTTTAGTGTTTGTGTGCCGGCTATCAAATGAATTAGCATTCATGTTGGATGAAGGATGACTGAGGTGGCCACGAACCAGTAATGCATTTAGAAGTGATCAATGTAGGAAAAATATCTTGTGCGCCATTCTGAGCCATAGGCGACCCTGACGCAGTCAAAAGCAGCTACCTATCGGCAAGTTTTAGACAATAAGCTCACAATGCGTAATTTAGCCCGGCAAGTTCAAAGCAAGTTGAGCTAATTTGCAATGGTTAAATTTACGATCACTGAACAATGTGTCCAACACACTCATTGCACGCTTTTGATTTGTTATTAGTTTGAAAGACGAGCCATTGCCTAGGTTTCTTAGGGGATATTGAAACTATCCATCTGGTGTTTCACCATTCTGTTAAAGGCAAATAAGATGGCTCAACTTCTGTATGTTTGCGAAAAGTGTGATAGCTACTTATTGCTAAAATATGCGAATGGGCCTCCAAACTTCTGCTACGATGAATTGTTTCTTCGTATGAAACTGCAGCATTCGCTGCGTACGTCAGCAATAAGAGAAGCTTCCTTAAGAGCGCCAAGAAAACGACGAAAATGAATGCGACCATTAGTGCATTGTAACAGGCCAACTAATTCGTAGCATGCAACGTAATCTGTGTGATATAATCAAGGAATAATTGAACAGCTCCGGTACAGCGAGATTTATTAAAGAAAGCAGCACTGATGTGGTCGTTTTTTAATCGTGTTAACAGCGGTTGTTTGAATATCTGTTCCACCATCACGCCCGTTTTTGCATTCGTGTGCCGACAACGAACTGTCGACAACATAGAGTTCAACGTATTTTTCGATGACTAGAAAAGCTTCGCCCATCCACGTTTAAGTTGTCATGATCTTTTCCACTGAAAATGTTGGAATTTGTCCTGCATGTTCCAAAATGTTTTGAAACTTATATTCACATACACCTAACGCACATCCTACACCCCGGTAATCATCCTGCATCTTAGCTAAACATCTACAAATACAAACTAGCATTGTCACAGACTCCCAACACACGTTACACAACAAAGTACCTACCACAGGCATTGCTCATGCTGGTGACATGGGTAATTTAATGTTATTCACCTCTGAACACGACATAAAAAATATTCACCAGAAGTAATACAGATGCATTAATTTCCGAGCTTAAATAGCATGCCAGGAGGAAATACCTGTAAAGATATTCTCACCTTCCACAAGTACAAGACAAAGTGTGCATAACGTGGCAAAGGAAATAGTAAGCTTCATCACAGATCTCCGCAAGCTGTGGCAATGGCAGAGGGCAGATGTGTAGGACAATTGTGTACCTAAATAAATGAGCAGAAAAACTCAAGTGGTGACGTCATTTTTCTTTGCTATACTTTTTCAATTGCACAAAGAATTTAGAGTAGCTCCAACAATTGCTTTTTTTATCAATGCAGGGGGCTGCTACCGAAGAAAACGCAACGTATTGTGCTCGCTTTGGTGTGTTGCACTGCTGCATTCTCTATGTTCTTTAAAAAAACGCGATTTACGTGCAATACAAGCCAATAGAGGATTGCTATGCACCCAGATATGTTAACAAATGGGGCCTGTATATCGTATATGTACATTTTTTATTGAAATACTACAAAATTTAATACCGAATTTAGCAGTGTGGGAGCATTCTTAAAAGCGATAGCATGAATATGTACTAACAATCACTTTTCGTGACAAAGAACCTTTTGTAAGTGCAGGCCAGGCAATAAAAAATGTGTAAATTGATGCAGTCATTGCAACTAATAGGTTAACATTACTGAGAAAACACGAATAATTACAGAAATCAATCTGATTGGCCAAATATGACATCCTAAGCACGGCACTAAACCATGAAATTCTACCAAAAAGTTATCTCTAACGTGATTAAAATGAATGATGACAGGTGAAACATGCATTTGTAAAAATGTTTCAATCGAAAATGGAATGGTAGTTCTGCTATCTTTTTTTGTCAGTGCAATTTCTTTTACTAGGCGTTAACAACGCCTCTAACTGACAGCGGGTTATTTAGGTGACAAAGTGGTATCGCTCAACCCTCAAAATTCGGTTGTACGTGGTCTTTTTGAGTCCGAAAAACAAGTGAAGACGAAGATATGGATCAGCCGCTACTGTATGGGAACGAACAAATCATTTTTGTCGCAGTCAAGCATGCAGAATTTTGGAAGTATGCCGATCGAAGCGTGGAGATACGTTATTTTCGCCTATAATGTTTTTAGAGTGATGCTGCGTATCTCTAGCCCCCGTATGCCTCTCGCGCATACGTTCACAGGGGTGGTACCCTGGGTGGCTTACGTCTGTATCACGGCGCGTGGATAGGTATGGATGAGGGTAGGGGAGAGGGGAAAAGAGTGTGGCGACGGCGCCTGCGCACGTGGCCTGCGCTGCTGCAGTTAGAACGTCCCGCGCACCTGAGGTGCCGGCGCGGCTGCAGCAGCGGTTGCGGCAGATGCATCAGAAGAGCGGTGACCACGGCAGCGCTTGTGTCGGCATAGTGTCGTGCCCGTGTACGCAGCCTAAACAGCATTGCTGGTAATCCATCCCCATATGAATCTTGCGGCCCCACGAATTTTTTTTTCAATGTTGAAAATTACAAAAAACAAATAGAAACAGCAGGTTAAAGCTTTCTAACTCAGTTATAAAGCGTGATATCGCCAGTTTGTAAACAGTTTCTGTCGCGTCATCTAAAGCAATGTTGACGCAATACGCAGCGCCCTAAAGTATGTCCATATTGTTGAAGAAAGACTTTTGGAAAACACTCGTCAAAGTTCTAAGCTTTTCACATGAGTTGTAACTGATATAATGTAAATAACTGCTTCTGATTCTTTAACAAATGCGTTAGAAACACATGTTGTTTTCAAAAACCAGCTGTGAAAGAACACAATTCAAATAAACGTCGATGAAATCTCTAGTCTCAGCTTTTGTTGATGTCGTGTAAGTAGTTTCACAATACCCACCCAGACAAGTACTGTCACCGAATAGACGAATATGAGGGTTAATTTGTGCTACAGTTTCCTGGCATAAAATGAGTATTGTTGCAGGAAAATCAGTGTCATGATATGGGGCCGATAACATACTACATAACGTACTACATAACGTACTACACAGCATACTAATCCTACATACTACATAACATACACACATAACGAGACGGCCGGTTGGAAGAAGCGAAGAAGGAGCTGAACAAGGCCAGTAAGAAGCTTCCTAACTGATAGAAAGTACCATTTTGAAAGTGAAACTTTATGGCATTGTATTGTTAATTTAGAAGGAGCAAAATTGTCATCCACCCGATTGTCAGAAATGTGTGTGGATGACATTGATTTCCTTTCACAATACCTCCTCCACCTTGCTCAATTCCACAGAAATTATTTAGAGAGAACCGTCCGGGACGGTCCACAAATTGTTGGCGGCGAACATCGGCGTGGCTGGGGCGACGGGGACCGACGGCGAGCGAGCGAGCGGGACGAGTGTCATCTACATGAACGTCGGAGGTAGAAGACATACGACAGGGCGAGTAGCGACGAGGATCGGCATATGAGCGAGGATAGGGGCGAAAGGAGCTCCAATCCGGGGACGTCCAGTAGGCGTGGCAGTGGGGGAGCTACATGGTCAATTCGGTGGCGACGGAAGCAGATTGGCTTGTCATCTAGAGTTCGCCACTGAGTGGGCTTGCGGAATCTGGAAGGAGAATACAGGTCGTAGCGAGGCACAGCTGTCGTCACCGTTCTGGCCTCAGGGCGGGAGACAGAGCAGGCAGCAGGAAAACGGAGGTTGGCCCATTCTTGCAGCACAACTACCTGAACGAGAGAAATCGATGGTGCTGTTTGGTCAGTAGTGTAGGGATGTGGGCGTCGGTGGAATGGGGCTGGACTTGCAGCCTCGAGCTCGCGGCGGATGATACGCGTCACGTTCTCATTGGAGGGGGGAGCAGTGGTAAGGCCGGTGAAGGATGATGTCGCAGCCGTGTTAGGGAGACGGAAGAACTGTGGAATGACGCGGCGGCTTTTAGCCAACTCGAAGCGGTGGCTTTCCTTGACAATGACATCGATGGTGGAAACATTGTTGTAGTCAACAAGTTGAACGTGTCGTCCACGATCCCTTTGAGTACGTGGCCTACATTGTCATCCAAAGCCATTTACATTCAACTTTCTGACAAAGGGGGAGCTCATCTTGTATGTACCAGACATCCGATTCAGTGAAAGACTGCACTCGGATAGCAAACTCTATTCTTGCAGCAATTTGACACATGGTAGAATCTCCGAAGAGGTCACGGAACTTTTCCTTGAAGGCATCCCAGGTAGACAGCTCCTCCTATGCGTCCAAAACACGACACGTAGTGTTCCGCCCAAGTAGGATATCACATCTGTTAGCATTATGGTAGGGTCCCAGAGGTTTTTCTGTTTAACAAGCTCATACTTGCTGAGCCAGTCCTCAATGTCAACATTATCTCGGCCGGAGAATATGCCAAGATGGCGGGGATTGGCAACCGTGACGTACGTTGTTGGAGTCTCGGGTGTAGATGCAGACGAATAGTCGTCACCGGGTGCCATGGTGGAAAGCCGGGTAGTGCGGCCACTGCGGAGCTCCATGGCGAGGACGGGGAACGCCAGCCTCCGCCAAAATGTTACGTGAACGAGGGAGTGAACACAGAAGACTATTTACAATGTATATTTATACAAACGACTGCAGTGCTGACCAGTTCAGCCAACAGCTCGAGAGCCAGGAGAAGTTCGTCTACTTCGTCGAGGCGTCTGCGCGCATTGTTCCAAAGTAACTAGCAATATGCATGTAGCAATATTGTTATTCACTTCATGCTTCCATCTAACTGTGAATCTGCCTCTTGTTTTGCATATGGTACAGATCATGCTTTATCATTATTGCCTTGGCAAAGCGAGTCTTCGAGATTCTTCTTGGAATCAAGAGAATTACATAATTTTGATAGAGCCTTCGACATTTCTGAAAACGGGAATAATTTTTAGGAAATTCAATGATTTTAATAACTGAGCAACGCCGTTCTTTTTGTATGGCTCTTACTATAAAAGCATTTTGTATGCAAAAAAGCGATACGTTTAACGTTGAAGAAATACCCCCATAACCCAGTGACACTCATGAAGGACTTGGTCTGGTTGGGGGCCTACAATATGAGCACGTTTTTCACAAGGTTCGTGATTACTTCTAGTCAAGGTTTCTCGTAGCTCGGGGTACTGCACAATTCAATATTAAATTGTACAGTATCAAGAGCAACCATGCACAGCTGATGGGGAAATCGTGACGAGGAGGATACAGAAGTTCTATGTGCAACTCGCGGCGAGGTTAGAAAGGCTTTAGAATGATAGCTGCTGTGTCCTAATTGATGATGTGGTCTGTCTTCTTGTGGTGCTCGGCCAGCACATATGATGTCGTGGTTGCCTTTGCCACGTTGTACTGGACTTCTTCCTTTTCCTAACATTGGCCGATTCACCAATGTAGATGGAGCCACAGTCTTTACAAGGAGTCTTGTAAATACCGCCCGGATAAAGGTGATGGACGATGGAGTTCTTCACGCGCACTAGCTGGTCACGAAGCTTTCTGGCTATAAAGGGGAGCAGCTATCATCGCCAGGGAACAGTTGGTCTCTGCACGCTTACTGCTTGAATAATTACACTGGATACTAAGCAATCTACCAGATGCCTACCCAGGCTCATTCCGCCATCTTCGCAGTACACAAACAAGACGTGTGCATCTTCGTTGTTATTGTGAACAAGGAGCCCACTGGGGCCCTCGAAACGGCTACCCTTGTTTAGCTATTTTTTGCGTGATTTTGGCGAGTGCTTATTTTTGCTTCAGTATGGGCATTATGGTGGTGAAGAATGGTTCTAGTCACAGTATTTTCCAATTCTGCCCAGAAGGATCCTTGTTTCTGTCAATTTTCTCCTCAGCTTTCTTTCACTGGCTCCTTTGTTAAGTTGCCTTGATCCCTGCTTCTACAAAAATACGTCATTGTCAACCCCAAATACTTTACGAACTGCTGTAAGAACAATTACATTTAGCCACGCATTGATGTTTTGATCTAGCTTGTAATGACATAGTCGCTTTCTGATTCGTCCATACCTTGAGTGCAGCATTAGTTTTGACTATTGTTCTTAACCAATAATGATTCGGCTAGCCATTTCTCCTAAATACTGAGCTGGCGACAATGACTTCTATGCGACAGTTTCTACAAAAAGCAAAAGATTCTCTCTTTGTTGTGCAAGGTTTTACAGAACTGTAGAATCATTTGACAATTTCCCCTTGATCAGGTTTTTGCGACTCGCAGACGCGCATTATGTCACACATTTTTTAGGGATTGCAGACATTCTTTTCATCTGTATGTTTTACCTACTTATCCTGTCAATTTAACAACGTATCCTCGATTTCTTCCTCCGTTTTCTTTTTGTCGATTCATCCATCCCTATAACTCATAGATCAATTTCTAAAACTGAATATTCTACACGTCATAACCCGATCAAACGCCTCCAGGACACAAGTGATGAATAATTAGTGATTGCGTTTTCGCTGCTGGAAAACACCCCTTATGATGTCGTTCTTTGTCCTTCGCTGCACGCTCCACCAAATAAATTTCCAAATGTACCAACAAGCCTAATTTTCAACCCTTCCACCTTATATTTATTATATTCTGTCATGAATATATACACTCTGCTGATCTCCCTCCTCTGGAATTATCTTGGCTTTATTGCGCAGTCTCTTCTTGCCCTCGTATTGTTCTTATCTATTCGCCTAACCATTAGTAACACAAAACAATTTCTAGCGCACAATATTCTACACTCCACATGTTGACGAAACGGCTTGAATGAAAAAAATGGTCACCCATAAATAAACAATGCATGGTGCACATCACAATATGTGGTATTGTCCCTCCCAGGTAGAACCTTTTAGGCCGCATTATCGAGTAGACAAATACGCACAAATAATACCTTTCACCATTCCATGCAATCGATAAATTGTGAAAGCTAAAGAACACTAAATTAATATTGAGAGAATATATTTAGAGAACATTTTGTCGGCGCGAAAGATAGCCTGCGTAAGTTCGCTTTCATAAATTTACTTCTGTAGCACACATCCAACCCAATTTTTAGTTTACCTTTAGAAAAGCAAAGCACACATACCAGTATGATCACGCAAGTTCTTGTTTCGTTTGTCATTGCGGCCGTGTTGACGAGCCTAAATATGAAACCGTCAACTGGTCCCACCTCCTCCAAGTTTTGTTGTCCTGCGTATTTATTCCATGAGGAATTCTTTATTCACCCTTTCTTTGCTAACAACTTCCATGCCATATTATAAGAGTTTTCATGTTTCGCCCTTAACAACCAGTTACCCACACTGACCGGTACGATTTTTCTTTTTGTGCACGCTGCTTCTTCAAACATCCAAATATTCTGGCCCAACAGAGCGAGTGCATTCCGAAGCTAGCAGCCTTTATTTCTCTTTTGGAATAAAATATATGCTTGACTCAATTAGTATTTGAAATGAGCGGCTGTCACCTCGTCGACGTAACAGAAATTATACACGCAGGTACTTTGCTTACTATGAAAAACTATATCTAAAAATGCCATGTTAAGAGGAAGCTCTATCTCGGGCCCAGCTCCAACGCGGCCTATTCAAATACATGTAAAACGCAGAACCGCTTTTCTGAGATAACCCCTAGACCCATTTTAATGAAATTTGTTGCATTTGCGAAAGAACCTTACGTTCTAGTGACTGTTACAAGCTGAATTTCTATTTAGGGCTCGAATGTTTTTACGAATCTTCAAAAATAGAAAGTTCGAAAAAAATAATAACACAAAGTTTACAAATAAATAGCTCTGCATAAACAACAGATACCGCAGTTCTGTAAACGGGATCTATTAGATCATAAAAAGCGGGGAAATTCGATATGTCCATTTATTCTTACTTGAATTCGTTACGTTGTGTCCAAAAGTTCTGCAAAAGCTGTACTTCCATATTATTATTTTTTTCTGTGTAAAATATCAATTTTGTCCGCTTTAGATGTACTACAAACTTCAATTCACAGAACTGTGATATCGTTTTTCTTTGATGAGTTACAGATTTGTAAACTTGATAGATTCGTTTTCTGAAACTGCAGTTTTTTCCAACTTTGATAAAATTATGCAACATAAATCCAAAATTCTAAACAAGCAGTCACTAGATTTTACATTTTTCCTTTAAATGCAACAAACCTCGTCAAACTTGGTGCCGTGGTTGCCGAGAAAAACGAATCCTACTTTTACATGTATTTAAATAGGGGCGCTCGGAGCTAAAGCTTATTCTTAAATTTGATAGTCATGTAATCTAGGATCTTATGCAGCAAATATCTCATCGAATTAAACAAAAAATATTAGAGACATTGTTTTTCTGATCGATACATCCCTTATTTTGAAGATTCAAGCGTAGAACTTAAAGTGGATGAAAACGCTGCTCAAAACACTGCACAGGAACAGCAAACATCGCAAAGTAGTGGTATGTACAGCCTCCCGAATTTTAACTATATCGCGCGAGCGTCCATCACGCGTCATTTTCGCGCCTTTAAGCGGCGAAAATCAGCCACGCCGGCAGAAGTACTCTTAAGTGTACCAAGCACTCTCCCGTGCAAGAGTCGTCTAATGCGATGTTCCCTTCAGGACTACGTATGACCATAGTATAGTGCTCCCGCGCGATATAGCTAAAAATGCGGGAGACTGTACATGCATACACAAAAGCGTAAAGAGAGAAGCCACCTGGAGAGTCAAAGTATTGTTCTTTAGAGTGTCCTCGCGTACGCGTCATGCTTAGGCTGTCGGTATCACGTGTTTGATTTGAAACCTCTACGTCATTCCGCAACATTCTTCAACAGATGCCGGCACGGCCTCACTCACAGGTTATTCAATAGTACACGAAAGCACTCACCAATAAAGGCTAGCTTAAAGAAGCACTGTTGCACAAAGTTTTGGCAACGAACAATAAAGGAAAAGTTGAAGCTGCATAAAGGCAAGAACTCGCGCACGTCACTGCATGGGCAAGCGAAAGTGCCGGTAGAAAGAAAGCAGCTATAAATAACATGTGCGCCCTATGATAAAGTACATATGCTCCTTTTCTCTCCACGCGTTTCTTTTCTAATAAGTGGTCGCACCTGCTGAGTATATTTTGAACACTTGTGTCGGACAGTTTGTCTGAACTTCTGAAGTCCACTTTTTCTGGGTTGTAGAGCACATTGGAGTTTTTCCTAAATGGCTCCGCCGACAAGCTCGAATGGTGGCCACTAAATGACCCAGTTTTAAAATTTTTTTCCGGAATTGTCTATGATTAAAGAATATATATTTAGACGCAATTTTTTTTCAATTCTAATGAATCATCCCGAATTTTGTCTGATGATTTTTATAGAAAATATTACCCTAGAACTGGAATTGCCGCGCGACTGGCCGCTCAAGGCATTTTACGTACATTCGCGGGCTTCTTTCACGCTCGGAAAAACACTTTTTCGTGCAACAGAAAGCTGTATCGGGAGTTTTTCATGTTTCCCTACAATTTTCTCATTGACACTATCATCCAAATATATTGAGAAGTTTATTATTTAAATAAGACTAATTATGCAAGTAGGCGGGATGCAAAAAGTAATCTTAGCATCTCCAAGCGATGGCAAACAACGTTACCTTGGTTCTGTCCAGCTACGTGGCATATGCATATTTTTAAATATTGGTGCAAGATTGTTGGGAGAACTTGTATAAAGCTGTTACAGTAAGCTTATTTTATAAGCTGACTGCTTATAATGCTTAATTTTGACATTGTGTATTTGATGCAATTATTATATTTTCACAATGGAATTTCTTATAATAAATATGTATTCGTAAATAAATGCCCAACCCGCCGTGGTTGCTCAGTGGCTATGGTGTTCGGCTGCTGAGCACGAAGTCGCGGGATCGAATCCCGGCCACGGCGGCCGCATTTCGATGGGGGCGAAATGCGAAAACACCCGTGTACTTAGATTTAGGTGCACGTTAAAGAACCCCAGGTGGTCCAAATTTCCGGAGTCCCCCACTACGGCGTGCCTCATAATCAGAACTGGTTTTGGCACGTAAAACCCCATAATTTAAATAAATGCCCACATTCGCAATGTTATTTTGTCAATTTATTATACTGCATGAAAAATGGCAACACAAACAATTCTCAAAATAATAATTCGTCACTCTTTATTCTGCATTCTGACTGCCCGTATAATGGTTTTAGTTCTTACAGTATTGTGGTGTCACTGCTCACTTTTTCAGTTTAAAACGTTAAAAGTTCATGAAACTAAGAGATACTGGATCTTAAACATGAGAAATAAAGCACTATACTTGTGATGTAATAGTGAATTTTCATTGAAATCTTCCGAAATTGTCAGCTCTTAGCTATTGCATGGTCATCACTGGGCTCATTTAGGTTGTTCAAAAGCCAACTTAAGGAAAAGTATTCGTTACATTCATTCATTCTTTCAAACCAGCTGGGAACTTTCTGCAAAGAGAACTGCTCGAGAAACACTTTATCAGCTAACGTATTGTAATTGGGGATCATCAGAATGAGATTCGTTATGTGCAAAGCATGCAAATTGCGTGGTTCATCTAAATGTGTGAGAAAGCAGGGAACGTCAAGACTAGTAAGCTTCTCTGCAATACAGCAATTTCTCTAGTGCTTTGTAAATAACACTGGCTAGCACTACAGAAAAATATTCCATTAAAAGTACTGCATAAATTTCATGTGTATTCTTAAGCAGTAGCAAAGCTATCTGAAACCACAATTTAACAATTGATAAATCACAATAGGATCTATTTCTGCATATCAGTGATTTGCAATGTTCCTTTTGATAAAGTTTTTCTTTCGACATTGCAGGTGACTAATGAAGGCTTGACAGGTTGTGCTGGGGCTTGCAATACAATGAAATATACTGCAAACACATAGGTGTTGAAAGAAGCATGCATAAAACAAAACTTTTAGCTTGTAGCTTACCAAAACTCTTTGGTGCTGCACAGCCCTGCATATATTTACCTTTAATCGTTGCTATAGTGAAGCAACCTAGTAAGATGAGGAAGGAGGCAATACTGAAAAATTAAGTTAGGAGTGATGCAGGATAAATATTATTTCACGCTATATGTCTGCCACATACTTTAAAAAATGGCTGACATACGTGCAGTGCAAAGCTATTGGTGCAAGTGTTAGCTTCAAGCTTCACTTTGCACAGTGCACTAACACATGTCACATGAGATCTTGTTTTACATATATATATCTAGCCACTCATTGATTTATTTATTTCATTTATTTGTTTATTTATTTATTTATTTTTATTTATTATTACATTAATTGTGCTTGGACTGATAAAGTGGGATAGTGGGCTGCAAGCCTTGCTGTTTACTGGATTGCACTCAAAGAAGGCTAGATGTAAAGAGCATTGGTGATGGGACTGTGATGCACGTTTGCAAAAGTGCAGCCTGTAGTCGCACCATGCTGTCATGTTTACGTTCAAAGAAACTACAATTTTGTATTCTGTTTTAGTTAACTTCTATAGCTAAAAGCTGGCATGAAATGTTTATGCTGCATCGTTTGTAATTTTCTCAAAGTTTGCCTTCCATTCGGCTTATTTGAGTAATGCAGAATTGTTTTGGACAGCCCCTAATACTATGGTCTAATAAGTGGCTTGAAGAA
>NC_051160.1:39704240-39737350 GCF_013339745.2 Dermacentor silvarum
TTTTCAACAATGTTCGCATCACATCAAAATTATTGAACAGCATGGCTGCATCTGCTTCAATGCCCATGACTGACTGGAAACGGCAACATTTCTGCCAATGTGTCATGAAGTGACAAAACCGAGCTGAATGCGAGTATTGTTTATGAGAAAATGTATTTTATTTCGTACGTGTTTTCAATGACAAAATGTAAGAAAAGTTCTTATAACTTTTTATTGATTTCACATCTTGCTGTGAAGCCAGCTCGCAAGTTTACATCTGTAGCGTGCTGTGACAATAATCATAATAATAAAAAGAGCCCATGGAGTCATTTTCCGCTTCCTGATGACCAGACAACTGAAATATAAAAACAGTATGTAAGTCAAGCCTACTTCTCAGTCAGAAGAGCTTTGCATAGGTAAGAAACTATATAGGTAACTGCTACGGCTATGAGAAGCGTGCTAGCTCCAAAAGTTCCGATAACTTTCACTTCATGCTGCTGGCTTCAGATCAGGCAGCTAGGGTAATTTAGAGGCCCCCTCTGGCTGCGTTCTAGCTATTTCGTGAATTTAGGTATGCTCGTTTAGGTAATCGCTGAACAATTCTGCGCAATTTAGGTGCTGAACATGAAAGGTGATAACGGGCATATAAGAATCTGCCAAACAAATATGTTCTCCGGGATAGACGGGTGTTAAGTGGAGTGACACTAAATGTTTGAAGATATATTGAGCTGCATAGTGCCGAACATCCTGTACGCCAAAGCTCAATGCACCGTTGTGTGCCTTGTGATCTTGCTGTCTATCTTGTGTGACATACTATCTTGCGACATTTCAAAGCTACGACATTTGAAAGTTCGAAATGCTGTGACTGATTACTGAAAGCCGCAAAGTTGGGCCAATTCTCAAAGCCAGTTTCTTTTATTATTTTTTGTAGATGCGAAATGCCTGTCTTTTTTTGTTGAGTCGCCTATGTTGCGCTGGTTTATGAGTAAGCACACCTTTCTCGTCAAGCTGAACAGGCAACCAGGATTCAATATGTTGTTTGTTGTTGAGGTCCTATGTGCGAAAAATTGTGCGACATACATTCCATGATGTGAAGCTTTCATCCACACAAAAATGATGCTTTCTCAATAACCGATTGGTCAGCTAGTTGTGTGCTTGCATCAGCTGAATTACATTCCTCTCAACATGCTATTCCATCCGACTGGCAGCTTCAGAGCAAGCTTACGCAGCTCAGAAACGCTGTAAATGGATACTGACCAGCATACAACTAAGAATCTATACTGGCTTTTTTTTGTAAAAATTATAAGAACACTGCTGCACGACGATAGGCAGCACTACGTGGAGCAAAACAAAGGCATCTGTCATGACCATTTCTGCCGCCTAAATATAGTGAAGAACTGTGCGGGCTTAGCTCTTGGCTTGGTTTTCTCACGCACAATCGATTGGGTTGTTAGTCGGTCGAATAAATACATTATGGGACCATCGCGATCAAGGATACCTTGGAACACTTGTTAGGTGCCGTTTTAATAAAGCCTTTTCGTTAGGAGTAGTGCTGTTGTCTGTCCTATTCTCATGTGTGTTCGGCTCGGTGCCTATTACACCAGGGTGATTCAGGTGCAAATTGCGGGGCATTTATGTTCACGCTTCCGGAGCAGTTAGTTATTTTTTGTCATGGATGTGAAATTACTTGGGTCACCTCATCTTGGGTGAAGCGCAAGGTTGTATAAATACCTGGTTGTATACAAAGCGTGCCTACTTTCTAGGAGGGCGAGCGGTAAATAAGAAAGGGTTCTAGCCGGATGATTTTTCGCGATAGCAATTATTTAGACCCTTCCGGCGAATGGTTATGGCCGGCATCGCCGTAATATATATATATATATATATATATATATATATATATATATATATATATATATATATATATATATATATATAGGCTCATTCTGAAATGTCAGGCTTCGAATAAAGAGCTGCTAGCACAGAAGCCATGTAAACCTGTGAGCAAAAGTATACGGACCAGGGGTATACGGACCAGAGGGGGGGGGGGGGGGGACTTTTCAGTGTACCCATCAATTCCAGTTTATGCTTGTTAGTTAAGAAGCAATTCAGTTTTTTCGGCGAGCCTGTGGTCTGTATACTTTTGCTCACGGGTGTACGTACCTATTAGGCTACGTTCTTTTCTTGTTTCTATCTTACTTGGCAAGTGGATCATGTACACAACATACTTTGCAAGAATACCACACTTTGCAAGAATATGACACTAACCATTGTTTACAAATTGGAAACACGCTATTCTTCGCGAGGGATGATCAAAAGGACTTCAGAGCCATACGATCACCCAGAATAGGTAGCCACTTTAGGTAGTATTCCTCTGCATTACATACCTTTCTTGTTTGAGCTAATATTGCGATATAGCATTAACGGGCTGGATGTGCATTAGCGTGTGCCAGCTGCACAGCCATGCGGGTCTTCCAAACGGCATGCTTACTTAACAACATTAACAACCATAATGAAAGAACCCCGCGAATACGCGCAAATACTCGACTCACTTTGCTTGTATTCGCGGGCTTCTTTCACGCTAGGAAAAACACTTTTGGGCAGCACGTATTGAGCAACAGAAATATATATCGGGAATTTTTCTTGTTACTCTACAATTTTCTCAGTCACACTTTTCATCTAATTATAATGATTGAGAACTTGATTAATAAATGTCTAATAATCTAATTAGGCGGACTGCAAAATGTAATCTGAGTTAGAGCACTGCTCGGGCCGACCTTTTCAGCCCAGGCCCGGCCCGGGCCCGCTTTTACGTTGGGCTGTCCGCCCGAGCCTAACCAAAAATTTTATGGCGAGACCCGGGCCCGGCCCGGGCCCGGAAATATTCTACGTTACCCGCCCGGCCCGGCCCACCCCTTTACCTTATGCCCGAGTCCGGCCCGAGACCGAGAAAGATCATCGAGCGGCATTAAAAAAATAAAATGAAGAAGAGAATGAAAGGAATGTATTCTTAAAGCATAAATACATGTCATATGCAATTATGAATACCATTTGAGTGGTCTGAACACTAATACCAGCGCGCCAAGTAGTACGAATGACACTGCCGAGCAGTATCGCCTGCAGTTTCCAAAGGCGCGACCTCGATGCGGCCCAATCCACTTCTATCGCAGCACCGCCACAGTATTTTTCCACGTCGGGCGCCTCACTGCAAAGCATGCGCCGCCTCAGACGCTCGTCCCACTCAACCGTATTCTAGTACACTATAGCCGAAGCACAGCCACGACCAGTCGTGAGCACAGCGCATGGATGGAGTAAATGGAGAAAGAATGCTTCTCATTCCTCCATGGTGCAGCGTAATGCGCTGCTGCTAGGCGGCCGGTTGAGAACATTCGTGCAATCATGGATGGACGCAGTGCCATACTTCAGCCGCGTGACGAATTATCTTATCTTACCAGTCATCGTTTTAACAATTCGCCTTTGACGAATCAGCAAGTCACGAACGCGCTTGAACCGCGCTGAAAGCAATAATTACACTGATTTAGGTAAGGAATGCAATGGCATCCTTTGGTTTGAGGCGACTTCGGTCTTTCTGGACTTTTACATTCTGTTACAACAGCGTAAAATACGACAGAAGAAGAAAAGGGAAGTACACATAAGTAGCACTGCTAGCTTCAAGCTGCGTCGAGGCAACAGGTTTTCCAGAGTCGAGACGCGCGAGGCTAACTCGCTGCACGGTACATGCTCACCACCAGAAAGTCCGTGCCCCGCCCGAGCCCTCGTCAAAATACCTGAGCCCTGCCAGGGCCCGGGCCAAAAAGCACATGCCCTGCCCAAGCCCGGCCCCAGCCGGTGACAAAACTGCCTTACCCGGCCCAGTCCGGCCCGGCCCGGCCCAGACAGGCCCGTGGGCCGGGCCGGGCCTTTCGGCTAAACTCGAGCCCGTGCAGTGCTCTAATTTGAGTATCTCCTTGCGATGGCAAACAATGTTACCTTGGTTCTGTACAGCTATGTGGCATTTGCATATTTTTAAATTTGGGCTCAAGTTAAGTGAAACACCCTGTATAATGGGAGATTCGCTAAGAAATGGTTGGATTATTCCAAGTTATATCCCCTGAATGAAGTTTCAGAACTGGTATAGGGTTAGTGCTGGTGAAAGGTGAAATCACATGTTCGAATGAAAGCAAGAATACCAGGAAGAATCAATACCAAATATTCGAAAAGCACGCAAAAAGGCAGCAGATACAAATCTAACAGGGAATTTAGTCCAACTCCATGAGAAATTCCTGGATTGCGGAGGAAACCTCCCCGTGGTTGAATACGAACTAGAAGCCCCAGGAAGAAGACCAAGCACAACGCCGAGCCTTGCTATTGCTGCCAATGCTGCGAGTTTTTGGAAGAAACTGGGACTTTTTTCATCATGCGTATAGGCTGAACAATAACCAGATTGAGAAAAGAAAACAAATGCCCATTGCTAATCGCTTCCTACGGCCAAGCACAACAGCTGTCTTCGTGGCACGCCAAGATCATGGGGCAAAAAAAGGAGCTTGCGCATTTGCAGCGCATGCTCAAAAACGTACTCGCCTATAATCATAGATATCTGGCTGCCCACTCGAAAGCACGATACTACATTCCACTACTCTTGTCATGCATCGCGTTGTTTGTAGATGGTAGCTTCCTAGTGGCGAGTGCAATGTTTTTCTGCCAGCATTTCAACTTGTACAACTCCACGAAGAAATCGCCTTTCACTCGTGGGCCCCAGGAGTGCCTCAAAGCCATGAGTCTGTAAGCTAGACTGCGAAGAGGTGCAGTTTTGCTAGGAAAGCAGTCGATACTTTTTACATGGGAGCTATTTCTTTATTTCCGGATTTGAATTAAAATCACTCACTTATAGACAAACTTGTCTAAAAACTGTGTTTACTTACTTGATGTCCAGTTCGGAAAGTTTTTAGTGATATCGGTTCCGGTAGAAACTGGGAATATGGGAAGGTAAAAAAAAAGTTATTATGAAAGCAGTGAAACAATTAAATCTTTGCAAAGTCCAATTGAAGGTTGCCTTAGTCATAAGTGTTTCAATTGTAGGGTTTTAGGCACCAAAAGCAAGATATCATTATAAGGCACAGTCCTGTGGCACCGTAGTGGAGGACACCGGATATTTTTTTTTTACCACCTGGGGCTCATTAAGGGGGGATGTGGAGCTGAAAATTACATTTTAAATTGTTGCACAGTTCCACGGTTCTATAACATTTATAGGTTTGGTATCTTCTTTTAGGTATATATTCTAAATTTCAATACGACTGATCAAATAGCAAATAAGTTATGCCTGTCATGTGGAACTATTAAGCAAACTACCACTTCGGAAATAATGAAGACGCACTGAAAACTTTTGTCAGATACCTCCAGGAGAGTTAGAGTGGAGCATAAGGCAAGTCACGTGTTTTTATTACATTTTTTTAATAAAGTCATGACTTTGAGGCTAAGTTCAGTTTCTTTCGTTATCATTTACTTCAGGTATCCAATAATTTTTTTTTCTAACAAAACATTACATAAAGTACCTGATATTCATCCTGCCAAACTTTGCGTCTAGAAACTACTTCGAAACCTGTTTCTGGAGAAGCCGTTGGGAAATGATTGTTTTCTTAAAGGTATTGTACAGCCAAAATGCGAACTGAGAAAATTCAGTTTAATGGATTCCGAACACGCTACTTTATGTCAAAAGTATAATTGCCATCTTAGTGACTCGGCCCGACTCGGCTGGCTGAGAAGCGGCCGAGTATCACCGATAGCGCGGCGCGCGCCACGGGTAGTCGCATGCGCGACAGCTCTGCCACCTCTCGTTCACTTCATTGCTTACTCACCACCACGTGAGGAAACTTCAAGGCGCCACCTCGCTTACATTTCTTTTTATAAATTAAAAAGCCTCCGATGTCAGTACCTCTGATGATATGAAGAGTCATTAAGCTTGATTACAATACTAACGCAGCAGCCAGAAGTGCAAAAAATCTAATATATAATTTATTTAAGTTGCTGAATGAGTAATAACTAATTTTGTAAATAGCACAAATACAAAAAAAAATTTCTGACTTGCTCCAAGCGACGACAAGCCACAATAGCTATAATTCCGTCCAGCTACGTGGCACTCGCATATTAAGGCGAAAGCCTCATACGTGTGTCTAGTTCTGAGATGACTTCGAAAAACAGGTTCCAGAAATCGGTAAAATATGTACAAAAAATAGATCACTCATCAACGCATTTGCAAACCCTATAACATTATATATGAATCGATAGGTAATTGCATGAGGAATATAAATACTGATAAATGATCATGATAGTCTATTTTTGACAATAATTAACATGACACAGCGGAAAATGGGTCAAGAAACCTCAAATTTAGTCATGAATCGTCCATTAATGATAGAAATGGGTGTAAGTACGGTTACGATTGTAATGATAATGATAGTAGAATATACTAATGACTCAATAATGATCACGACGGAGCAAAAATGACAATGACTCAACGAAAAGGTTTAGGTTTCCTTGTAGACACCCCCCGTAATTGCTTCTGTATTGAGGTTTTTAATTATTTTATGTGTTATGCTATGCGTTTTCTGTAAGCTGCTGTTGTATCGGCTACTGTTCATGGTATATTCTACGGTGGCCTACTATGACAGAGCAGTGGCTGCAGATGTTTTAGTACCTTGTATGGTGTGCTTTGCGCTTTTTTCATTTTTTTACGTGACCATTTGAAACCTGTATATGTTTGTCTTTTTTTCACTCAAATATTTTGTATGCCTCTTGTTTCTGCCAAGTAATGGGGCAAGCACCTAGTCACGCTGCCGTTTAGCAGCTTTTTGTGCTTATTCTAGCAATCTTCTGTTTTTGTACAAAAGAGACGATGAAATAAACTGACTTGAAAGGAGATTAACAATCAAACAGCGGTGGAATGGTTACGGAATTGGGTGCTAAGAGAAGGAAAGGCTAGAGGATAGTGGTAGAAGTTATAGTCATGACCATTACTCAGCAAAAAGGCCAATGATAAACGAAAGAAGATTAACACTCAAATACCACTGAAATGGGTTCGGACGTTGCTACTAAGGAAAGGAAACAAACACTAGAAGATGATGGTAGAAATCATAGTCATGAGCATGACTCAGTAAAGATTGCAATGACTTACGAAAAAAGATTAACACTCAAAAATCACTGTAATGGGTTCGGACGTGGGTACTAAGTGAAGGAAACGCCAAATGATGGTAATAGAAGTCATAGTAATAGTCATGACTCAGTAAAAATATCAATTACGAAGCGAAAAAAATATTAACACGAAAAAACCATTGAAGTGGGTTCAGACGTCGGTAACAACTGAAGGAAACCCTAAAGGATGATTAAAGAGGTCATAGTGATGAGCATGATTCAACAACAACGAAAATGAAAGAACATGAATGAGAACGAAACAAGTGATCGAATGTCGTCGAACGCGATAAGGCGTACCTCAATGGACTCCTGACTTTTTCTATTGCGCGAGCAATTATATGGACATTACAGGCTCATTTATGCCGTCACCATTGTCGTCGCCGTGAGGTTCCGTATAAGCTCCAATGGTGATAACACCGTCGCTGCGCGCCCTACACTGTATGTGCGAGTAAAAGCGTTCGCGGGAAGCCGACGATCGCGCTTCAATGTCGATAGCGCGAATGAGAGGAAAGCGGGCAGGAAACGCGCCGTTTGCCATTGCGCGGGAGGCACCCAATGGTGCGAGACATTTGCACATCATAAGAATTGCTTAGGTGCCCCAATAGCTTTTTAGTTGCCAGTGCAGCACAACCACTGGAGCGTAGCTCTTTGTATACCTTTGCTGGAGTTCAGTCATAACAGGCATGAGTCTCCGCTGCCTCGCTCCAGGGCTACAGGGCCGCGTCGGGCCGGCCTGGGGGGCGAGGCATTTGTACCTTGATCGATAAAAGGCTTACTCATCTCACCCACGACCTCAAGCTGGGGAGCGATAGAATCGAATATGTCATGGTTGAGATCCTGCTCGACGCGCCGCAGCGGAATCAGCGCAGAAACAGTGTCTTCGTTCTCAATATCTATAGCAACCCCAGGGACTCGCGCCAACAGTTCAAGACCATCCTCAAGAAAGCGACCGACCTGGCCGGCCCACGACCCTTGGTCGTCGTCGGCGACTTCAACGCCCCGTACGGCCTCTGGGGTTACATCTACGACACTACCAAGGGGCGCAACCTGTGGCAAGACGCCAACGAGATGGACCTCACTCTGGTCACGGACAAAGCTTTTCCCACGCGTATCGGCAACTCCGTCACCCGGGACACGACACCCGACCTCGCCTTCGTCAAGAACGTTGAGGACGTGGGCTGGGAGAACACCGCCATGGAGTTTGGCAGTGACCACTACATTCTCGAGACCCACTTCAAGGTGGCTCGGAGTAGGGTCAGAGAATTCACATTCGTCGATTGGGACCATTTTCGCAACATTCGGGAAGAACCCGGGAGAGCCAGGGAAACCACCAGCCTCAAAGAATGGTGCGAATGCATCCGCAACGACGCTTCCGCGGCCACCAAGAAAGTGGAAACTGATCTCGACGTCGAGCGAATGGACAGCAGACTCGCCCATCTCATCGAGGCCAAAAACGCCCTGCTCCGTCGATGGAAGGGTCAAAGGCTCAATCGCAGACTCCGAAAGAAAATCTCGGAGCTCAACAAGGTCATCGATGACCACTGCAAAGCGCTATGCCAGCAGCAGTGGGACGAGCTCTGCGAATCCATTGACGGACAGATGCGCAATGGCAAGTCCTGGGGTATGCTGAAGCACCTTCTCGACGAAAGCGGCTCCAAGTCAAATCAGAAGCATACGTTGGCCCGGGCCCTTCACGAAGCCACCAGGTCTCACACGGTTGATGTACTCGTCTCCAAGCTCATTCAGAAGTACCTGCCCATCCGGCGCGACGGGGATCCGGCGACCCAACTCCCTGACTACCGAGGCCCTCCTCGCCCCGAGCTGGACGAAGACTTCTCCGTTGCCGAGGTCAGACAGGCCATCTTCTCGCTCAACCACAAGTCTGCGCCGGGTCCGGACGGAGTCACCAACAGAATGTTGAGAAACCTCGACGACCCGTCGATTGTCTTTCTCACCGAGAAGATCAACGAGTCCTGGAAGAGCGGCGTGGTTCCTGCAGAATGGAAGTCGGCCTGCACGGTGCTGATTCCCAAGCCCGGCAAGGCCCCGAACATCGAGAACCTGAGGCCGATTTCTCTAACCTCCTGCGTCGGCAAGGTCATGGAGCGCGTCGTCCTCAACAGACTCAACGGGTACCTCGAAGACAACGACGTTTACACGTACAACATGATCGGGTTCCGCGCCGGACTCTCGACGCAGGATGCAATGAAACTAATCAAGCATCAGATCGTGGACGGCCGTTCCAGAGACGTCAAGGCTCTGCTCGGTCTGGCCCTCGAGAAGGCTTTCGACAACGTGCTCCACGCCTTTATCGTCAAGACCATTTCAGACCTAGGTCTCGGTTTCAGATTCCACAGCTACGTAAGCTCTTTTTTAACGGACAGGAAGGCCAATCTTCGCATTGGAGACTTCCGCTCCGAAGATGTGCCCCTCGGAGCACGGGGCACTCCTCAGGGCGCCATAATCTCCCCCACACTATTTAACATCTGTATGATTGGTCTTTCCGAGAGGTTGGCATGTGTTGAGGACGTCAAGCACACCATCTACGCTGACGACATTACCATCTGGTGCGCCGGGGGATGCGAGGGCAGAGTCGAAGAAGCCATGCAGGAGGCGATCGACGTGATCGAGGAGTATCTCCGCCCCACCGGACTTCGGTGCTCCCCCGCCAAGTCGGAGCTTCTGCTTTACAGAAAAGAGAAGGGAAGAAGACCGAACGATTGGAAGCCAGTCTCCGAAAGCAACATCTGTCTTCACACTTGTGATGGAGGGGTGATACCCAGGGTCGACGTCATTCGGGTCCTGGGCATGTTTGTCGAATTCAACGGCGGGAACGGAACGGCTCTCCGCAAGATCATTGCAAAGACGGACAACGCCTTCCGCCTCGTTCGCAGAATCGCAAACAGGCACAGAGGCATGAAGGAAGCCAATCTCCTCACCCTTATCAACGCCTTCGTATTATGCCACTTCACGTACACGATTTCTATGCACAACTGGCTCAGAGCGGAGCGAGACAAGCTCAATGCTCTCATCCGCAAAGTAGTCAAAAGGGCTCTCGGGCTACCCATTAGGACCCATACCGAAGATCTCCTCAAGCTGGGGGTACACAACACCGCCGAGGAGATTGCCGAAGCCCAAGAACGCGCGCAACTCGCTCGCCTGACCACCACAGCGGCAGGTAAACGCATCCTCGAAGAGCTGGGTTACCCTCCTGTGGTATCTTCGAGGGTCAGTACCCCGATCCCTAGGTGCATTCGAGACAAGTTCGAAGTGGCCCCCGTGCCTCGAAACGTCCATCCCGTCCACAACGAGGGCAGACGCAAGGCGAGAGCAGTAGCAATTCTGAAACAGATCTATCAACAAGGCATCAGAGCACGCTTCGTCGACGCCGCGGAGTACAGCGATGGAAAGACCTTTGCCATCGTCGTGGTCGACTCCAGCGGCAAGCTTTCCAATAGCGCTTCAATTCGCACTTCAGACCCCGAAGTCGCCGAGCAAGCCGCCATCGCCCTCGCCCTGCTAGACGGTCGTGGGTCTGAGATCTACAGCGATTCCAAAACGGCAGTTAGGGCTTTTCAGAAGGGTCGCATCGCCGAGCAGGCTGCTCGTCTTCTTAGCGTCTCCAATCCGGATGCTCTCACGCATCATTCGATTCACTGGTTTCCCGCTCACGTAGGGTCGGTCGAGGGTGCTCCCCCGAACCTCAATGAGTCTGCTCACGAGGCTGCGCGCGACCTCACCGACCGCGCTTCCTCTGTAAGGAGAGCCGACACCCCTCCCCCCTACGGCCACAGGGACGCTCCCGCTACTCACAACGAGGTGACAAAATTTTTCTACATGTCCAGAAGGGTCTTTCCACCCCCTCACCCCAAATTGAATAAGGCGCAAGCTGTTTCGCTTAGACTTTTACAGACCGGCACATATCCGTGTCTGGCCGTTCTGCACGAAGTTTACCCTGACGTATATCGCGACGACGCCTGCCCATCCTGTGGGAAGACCTCCACTCTAGCACACATGCTCTGGGAGTGCGGGTCGAGATACCCCAAGTTCAGCAAGGATGAGTGGGACTCGCTTCTGCGTAGCCCCGCTCTAGACAAGCAAATCCTGGCTGTCCGGTGTGCCCGCGACCGGGCTGGTGGGCTAGACCTGCCGGTCCCGACGTGGGACTAGCCGGGTGCGCGACGAGTTCGCGTCCTCGCCGGACCTGTAATAAAAGTTATTTCACTCACTCACTCACTCACTCACTCACTCATAACAGGCATGATTTCCACACGCGTAAACAAAAGACGCAATGTACACGTATTCCAGGTCGCTCTAATCGCTTACAATGTAAAATACACTCAGCATCAGCTGCAGCCATTTTCATTCAAAATAGCGTTTTAGCTCTAATCATATAATTGCGCCAGCGTTAAAGGCCCCGCGTCGCATAACATCCGGTGTCAGCATTAGCGTCCGGCGTCGGCGCCGTTGTCTATATGGAGAAAGTCCTCCAGAACCACTCACCCTGAACCATGCAAGCCCTCCGCGCGGCGCATAGGCTTTACTGAACTAATTAAATTTCTCAAAGTAAAATGAGCCAAAAAATTCCTAAAGTACGAATTGCACACAACACACAGACATGATAGCGTCGGATTGTAATTTTAATATACGAGAAAACATAATTCTGTTACGCGGGAACTCAAACAGAAACGCGCCCTTTTCCAGCTACCGTTTTGCGGTCTGTCAATGTTGAAGATAATGTTGATGCGGCTTCACAGTTTAGAAGGGGCGGGCGCTAGGGCGCAGTGGTAACAAGAAATAAAGCAATAAAATAAAGGTGTGGCCAAAGAAAACAAACAAGCCAACAAACAATCAAAATAGTAAAAAAAAAGAAAGCTCGCCTTCGTGCATAGTGTTCGCGCCACCGTTTCCAGGGAAACATTACGGTTACATAAGTTGCATTTGCCGGGAAGCGTGAGAAGCAGTCAGGAATACTGGGAATTGATATCGCGTTCCACTCTTAAAGGGAAAGCTTAAGCGTCCTCCAAGTTTTCTTCTGCAGTAATAAAGTCATATTCGGATGAACCTCATTGACTTCTTGGGAGCTATAGGTTACCGTAATATTCAGTGAAGGATATGCAACTTTGGTACCCCCTTCTATTTTATTAGTGTTTACAATGAAACGGCAGCAATGAAAACCAACGTAAATGTTTAATTATTCGCTCTTCAGCAAACATTTACTTAAGCAGTATTATAAAAAAATTAACTAATAAACATCGCTTGCTTGATATTGTCATTATTATGGAAATTGCTAGACTGACCACAATGACAAATGCAGATGTCGGAGCTATCAATGCATACGATCGCAGCTTGTCGACCGCAAAAAGATCCCCATGGCCTTTCGCAGCTCTGCTTTGGGCTGACTGAAACAAAAATAAACTAGAGTTATAAAAGACTTCTTCAGTACCATTCTTTTACACCGGGTGTTTCGACGAAGGCTAAAGATAGCCGTTTTGTTATAAAAGGGGGGTTACTTCGGAGACATGCGCAGTGGCGACCACGGCGTGACGGATCATGCTTGATAATTAATTAATCACTAGTTAGCCGAAATTCATGCATTACCTTTTAAACATTTAACTGCAGTGGGCTCATCGTAATCGGCAAATTGAAGGGAGCTCTCCGTACAAGCCGTATCAGGTACTGGATATTGAAAAATGTGATTACCTGCAGAACTGTGACACGATGAATCTCGGCTATCAGAGTGACACCTAAACGTGTAAGGCTGTAGTGAGGGAAAAGTTGTGCCCTTCAAGGCGGCCTTCTGCTTACGTCAAGCAGCAGCCTGCAGCCAGCGGGATAAGTGGCAGCGCGCTGCCTGTTATTACTATTACTATTACTATTATTACTCGTGACGCCATGATAGGCACCGCTGACTGCATGTCTCAGAAGTAACCGTGCTTTTATTTCAGAACGGTCATGTTAAGCGAAGCTCACTTGTGTCGGGGTCGGTGTACGTGGTACCATCATCAGCATTGGCTTGAGAGCCATCGTCAGCTGGCGCTGTTGCCGCTCATCATTCTAGCGTTCATTTCTCTTTTGTCGTCGTGATGGTAAGGCCGCGTTTATGGGGGTAAGAGCCATTGCTTAAGGGGTTATGAGCCATTCATTGTCTTACGCGACGGACAGATTTAATTTTGAAGCAATTTAATTTCGAAGAATCACAAGCGGCAAAGGCGGCCGAATGCTGCTATCCACGCCGCTGTGCAAACTCGAGACATCGAACGGAAGCGACAACAGCAACGAGCAGAAAATTGTACAAAACAACGGAATGAAAAGTTACACGGAAGGGAAGGGAAAGTAAAAGGAAAGAGAAGCACAAGTAGCACGACAGGGAAGGAAAAGTAGTAGGCCAGGCACAGACACGACAAGCTTCGCTTACCCTCATTTTCTCGACAGTAGAGGGGCTGGTGATTTCTTTCTTTTTAAATATTGCCTAATGTCTTCGTAGAAACACCCGTTATATAATGTCTGCTTAGCAAACGCCATTTTCATAATTTGAAACTTTACCTCGAACACTATTTTACTAGCTTTCGTGGACAGGTGTTCAAAGACATGAACATCGTTGTGTATTGTATTACTTACTTGGTACTGCTACTAGTTACAAAATGAATTAAAACTTGAGGTCAAAATGATAAGAATACTGAACGCAAACAAGGGAAACCAAGCTTCCTTCATAAAATGAAAAAGAAGAATCTATGAACATGAGTTACAACATAGCATTCTAATCGGAGGTAACAAGTGTAACACAAGCTGTATTTGAATATAGTAGTCACTACGAAATGTGACGTCATATTCAGGACAGAAATGGTCCATGACGTGGGCGGTGGTGGTGGTGGTGCTAAAAACTTTAATTCGTCAACAGAAAATGATCTATGAGATTACATGTGGGAAGTCTTGATGGCTTCGTGAGGTGGCCGTCAGACCGTGTCTTACGGCGACTTCTGAAGCCCAGGTCACGGCCCGCCAGTTGAACCGCAGCTTCCGAGCTGGTCACCACAGCCTCCCACTGCTCTCGGTTGGATAGCTGCCATTCGGTTCTAGGTTTGAGCTCAGGGCATTCGTGCAAGATGTGTTCTAAATCGGCTTTGTCGGCCTCGCATAGCGTACATTCGGGGAATGTATCCCTGGGTACACTATGAATAGTCTGTACGGGTTGGGGAAGGTGTGTATTTGGAGTTGCCTCCACGTCGCCTGCTGGTTTTTGGTTAAGAATTTGTCAGGGGGCGGGTATTCGACTCTTTCGTTTTTATAGTATTTCGTAATTTCGTGGTAGGTTATCATGCGCTCTTTTGCTCCTCGCAGGATCGGTTGGATCACTGCCCGGTTGACGAGCCCTCGGGCGAAATTGTGAGCCACCTCGTTCCCGGGATGGGAACAGTGCGCAGGGATCCAGATGATTTTGGTCTGGCGGGGCGTGAAATGTGTTTTCTTCAGGATTTGTAGCGCGCGCCGGTTCGCGGATTCTGCCTTTGACAAAATTAAGCACTACCAAAATTACCTGATTCGTAGCGTGTTTCGGAGCACCACTGTTGCAAAGCGCGAATGGTAAGCTGGATTGATTTTAATGCGAAGCATATATAGAGAATCACTCTTCGGGTTTTGTTGTCGTATGTCTCGAGCTAGCCTTCGAAACAGCTGGTGCGTGTGTCACATCGTAGAGCAACAAGGACTGCGTAAGTTTCTCCGATAATCTCCAGGTAGCAGCTGGCGTTTTGTGAAGCTATGTTAAGGTACCACCACACTGGCAGAAACACTCACGCGTCATTGTGCAGGCGCCTTAAAGCACACCGCGAAAACAGGTGAGCGGTACCGTTTTCCTCCGACGGAGCGAATGGGCCATGGAGCTACTTTTGCGGCACGTCATTGACCTCCGATCAGAGAGACGAATGAGGATTGCCCAATTTATTCTTGCGGGCAAACGTGGCGGGAAACTTCCACTCTGACTCAGCATCGATAATCATAGCCGCACTGATTCCAGCGAAGAGCGAATGTGTCACGTGCTTGCCGCGGTGGCCACGGCGCCTGCAACTTTGGCAAAGCCAATGCTGTCGCGAGCGTCCTTCTGCGTTCGCAGGTGTTGCTATGTTTTAACATTGCACAGCCTTCGCTACCGACCTTGTTTACCCGGTGCACTACCACGGGGATCGTCCCATCTCGTAAGGGGACATCTGATAACGTTTATTCACAGAAGTTCAATAATTCCGGTCGTGGTGTCATCTCACTGTCGTCGATGAGCCATCACCGTCGCTCTGCCGTCGCCTTGCCGTTGTCGATCTAGGTGCGGTAGCGTAACTGTTATGGACATCTTGCGTCGTCTGGTGAACGTTTCCGAAAAGCCAAATAATTCCAAATTATCAACTACCTGGAAAATGCTTCGCTTGCCATGATTCTACGATGTGTGAGATCTCCATATTTTTACGGCAAAAGCTGTGATGAGTAGATTCTCAAGTCGTTTTGGTGTTCGCCGGTGTCATCTATGCTTGCGTTCCCAGTTCTTTTTTTTAACAGGCAAGCGTATTTACAACGAAAACAAACGAGTGGACACCCACAGGCGTTTTTGTGTCCCCACTTGCTTGTCCCTGTTTCTTATCGCACTTAATTATAACTAAGTATCCCATACCACATCTTCATAAAGAAACAAAGTCCCATTTCCTTGTGGATAACAGATTGTCACGGAAATACAGATTGCCGTAGAATATTTCCCTGTTCATACGTGCACCTTTTCTTTCTTTCTCTTTTTAGCCGAGGCATTCATTGCCAATTTTCCACGATTAGACGTGGCTCCCTGTTCGATCGTTCACTATCTCGGAGTGTATAATTTTTGATACATATACGAAGGTTATATGAAATTACACATTACATGGCTTATGTAGTCCGTGTAGGCTGACCACGTATACCCACACAAAAGGTTCATAATCTCTAAATGTTGTTTACTATTTGTTGTTATTTGCTGCGCATACACGTGTCATCACTATTGTTTTTCCGAACAAGCATCATAATACACAGCCTTCGTCCTTATGACATCGCTATGTGTATGTCGCACACTGTGTATCCCCATGATTGGAGTTTGCATTTCGGCAAAGCTTGCAACGAATGCAGTGCATTAACAAAACAATTACATGCCTATATTGTTGTGACCTTTGTGGTGGCTGACATAGATATAGTACAGGATTGCAAGTTGCATAGGATAAAAGTACGCAAAATTGTACGCATCATAAGTTCTAAAACATTTAAATAACCGCTTTGATTAGGCTTTAATTTCCATAGATCCCAACATGTCCATTAGATCTGCATTTTTTTGTAGTAGGAGGGGGGAGGAGGGAGGGGGCATGGCATGGGGATCGTTTGTTATTTCCTTACTTTAAAATTAGTGTTTCTTTCAGAGTAAAAAGGTGCACTTCAGATTTTTCACATAGCACATGCAGTGTGGACGTGTTCGGTGTACCAAATCTAGTAAACACAAAAAAGTGGTTAAGAACTACGCACATATTATCACTACACCAATCAATGCGGAAGGTCAACGTCGACACATTTCTGTCGGTTATTGTCCTACTACAGTTTTGTTTGTAGCAGGAATGACAAGCGAGTTCTAGCGAGGACAGAAAAAATTGGAGGGCTATTACATAGGAGCGCATGCAGAGTGCAGTGACCGAAGTGTGTGTTCCGCTAATTGCATTTGAAACGGTTCCTTTTAACGATGCATGCTTCTCATCCACTCGGGATGCTGCCCTGTGAAATACGGGGCCTAGACGACGCTATCGGCGGCATCTAGAGAACTCCATGAAGTGACCGGTGGACTCCAGTTTCTGCAGCTAATCTATAAACTAGTGTCGAGGTGAAAAGTTAAAAACGAGGCCCCTTACAAGAAAATGAAAATTTGGGTTTGTACGAGCCAAAACCACAATGTGACTATCAGGCACGCCTTACTGGGGTCTCCAGGATAATTTTGATTACCTGGCACTCTCTAATGTGCACTCAGTGCACGTATGGTATACCACAGCGTTGATGCAGTGCGCCCCCGCGTACCAGTGCAGCCGCCGTGGCTGCACTGGTACGTGGGTAATCTCGAGCTCAGCAGCGGAACGCCTTGGCAACTGGGCGGCCGCGGCTACTACAACTGTGGCAAGAAACGAAAGGAATGATAGGAATGATAGGAAAGATGAGTTTTGAAGTCATGTCTCTTCGCTGCACCAAGGAGAGCTCCTTACACAGATTAAAACCGCCCAGACGCGTATACTCGTTAGCAACTTTGTGCTGAAATGTAGACAAAGCCGGAATGTCGGAATTTTTTTTCAGTAGCGCTTATATTTGTGCACGCTCGTCCTTGGTAGCTTCACCTTCATTGCCCCAGAAAGTTGTAGGCGAGTATAGAGACATCGCTAACTACAGCTTCGGTCTTCCGAAAAGATTGCTCGTACGCATGTGCATATATTTACTCCGACAGAGACTTCATAATATCACGCAAGACTTGCTAACCGTAATGTGCCAGCAATAGCTTCAGTTGTTCACATTAGGGGTGAAACTGAAAGTTTTAAACAAATATACTTCTAAACGCTGAAAAAAGAGCTACGCTAGAAAGCTTGCTAGAAAGACTTCAAGTTCTTTTAGGAATGTGTCTTAAAACATTGTGTTGACAGGTCTGCCATGAAGATGTTCATGAAAAGATAATTATTTCGTACCTTCTAGTAAATAAGAGCATCGCAAAAGTACCAGAGCCATGTTGAGATGCCTAATAAAAACATCCGTTTGATTTATTATGTTATGGAAGGCTAGCTTTTTTCTTTAAAAACAAAACACACACGCAAAAAAAACTGATTGCCTAACAGCTAAGACATTCCGCATGAAGTGAACGTGTAGAAACTATAGATTCATTTTGATTCTCGAGCCTTCAAACATGGAGCTTTTATTTGCCAAAAAATTTCCAGACCTCCATTTAAGGAAGTGTATGCACGGAAACAAAAAAAAAATGGCAGAAAAGCACTGTCGCAAGCGAATGCGACACGAGAAAAGAACATTATTTCCACACCTTGGTTTTTGCAATAGAATGATCGAGTGTGAGTTTGGTTATTCAATTGCAGCATGCACTTGCTGGATATTTCTTCGGCGCGCTGTTAAATATGTTCGCAAACTGGTCAAATGCACTGACCTACGTTACTGTTTGTGTCAAGACGAAATTTTCGTATTCAGTAGTCTGCTTTAGCATTATAGCAAATCACGGCGCGTGGCGTAATACCATATTTGCAAAAGAGAGGGAAATACCAACTATTTCTTGCATGTGGAATAAACTAGTGTAACTGAGCATAATATTAAAAGTAATCTTGCTATTTACACAGATGTTGTGTATTTTTGCCATAGACCACGTCTGAGCGCGTAGATACTGTCACACCATGTCTCATCCTTTACTCAATGACTGGGTTAAGTCTTCCTTAAGTTTTCTTTCAATCATACATTTATCAGTCGCACAAATCACAGGCTAAATAAATAACGTGCTAAAATAATTTGCTAGTAAATCTTGCAAATGGAATATCACCGTGGTACCTGTTTTATTTGGAGGAAATTTTTCTGTATTCTGTGCATATTGAAGCGGAAGCTAGTACAATGCAGGTACGGATAGCATCACTTTTGATAGACACAGAAAGTATGCTATGTTGCTAGAAGGGTGAGACTTCTTGAAAATGCTCTTATGCTTACAACATCGTACATGGACGGTTGGGCCAGGAATGCAGGATGCTTTCCATCCAGAGCCACAGCCAACAGATCGACATCGGGACATATCTGGCGCAAAAAAAGTAATTTTGTGTAGTAATGAGCATGTGGTTAAAATGACTGCTACTAAATAAATACATTGTGGTACTTTCATTGCGACCAGTAATAAAGGACTTGCAAACTTAGAGGCTGGTCTTTTATTTTTATTCCAAGAGTGTCTGTAGTCGTATAACTCGCTCTTTCATAATTAAAGTGTCACCCGATGGTTGTCCCACTTCTCGTGGAAATTAGCATAAAATATGAAAATTGGTATTGTTGCTACTTTGTTTTACGGTTTACAGGAATTTCCACTATTAATGTCGCTGCTTAACGTCACTGCATGTGCTTCATACACTTGCATGTCGCCCATGGCTTTGTTCACGTGCATACGTTCTTGGCTCTCTTTCACCATTTGAGTTCCAGCTTTTGAATATCACTGGTTTTTATCCACCACGTTGTATTCTAAATATGCAGATTGCGTCCATGTTTACAAGACGGAGAATTGTCGTTAGGCGATTCGATATGAAGGTGTCCTTCAGTTGTTGAATACATAAGTTTCTGCAACACACATTGGCATAGAGTCTAAGGAGGCACGAATTTCAAATAATAGTTTGCTTGAAAACCGAATGAAATCATTTACCTGGAACCCGTACTTCATCAGCCATATTACAACGCCTACATTGAGATCAGTATGGACACGTAGTATTAAACTTCTGTACTATCTGTCCCCGCGCAGAACGCTGATAAAGAAGGATCAAGCCGCTGCTGGACCTCTAAGGCAGTCGTGTGGCTCGACGGTATGTTCGCAGACATTGTGACAAACTCAAGAGATGACCTTGCCTTGGAGGGTGTTTTGTGAATCTCAGGACTCACGATAACCCCTCTCGGGAATCTACGAAATCTCGCATGGACTTTAGTCATTCCACCTGAAAAACACAGTTTTCGTGCACTTGCTTTTCATCAAATATAATCTCCATGTAGTCAATATTTGCTGTGAACTTAGGTGGAGACACTCAGAAGTTCATGGGGTCATATCTTCCTAGTGTTGCACCAACATTCTCCAATGGTCATTTCAATGTCCACTCCCCATGCATGAGTCTGATGCTGCAATTTATGCTTGTGCACATTGGCCGCATGCCCCGATGGCATCACAACCGCTGTAATCTGTCATATAGTTCTAGAAGCACAATTTATTTATTTTTTGTATAGCGTCATCTGGATTGGAGAGACTATATATACGCTTGATAACTTGGAGCGTATACCCTCACCATGGCACTGCTGAAGCGCGAAAAATGGCCGTTTGAGCCTTTCAAGCTGCGATGCCAACTAATGCATAATTAAACAACATACTCCTTCTCGTAGAACGCGAAGAAGAATCTGGTATGCCCATGTCACTATCAGAGAACGACATAAACATTGAGAGGCCACCTGATTAACTTCGATCTATGCATGCCGAATCATCAAGATTGTCAAGGATAGCCATGCATCTGTGCGACTTTCAGGTTCCCAGAACGCCTACACGAAACCTCCCTCTGCAGCGCATATGCCGTGCGTTGAGCTCAAAATACCCGGCACCGAGAAGCACATGTGTTCTATCATCCAGCCTACAGTAGCTCACCTTAGGCCGCAAATCGAGACGTATGTTGGCCCTGTTCACATCTACGCGGACTTCTTAGTGCCTAATCTATCGTTGCAGCTGCTTTTGTCATTCCGCAACTAATGACTTCAAGGCAGCTCAGGCTGGACCACAGATCATTATCACCTGCTGCAGAACGTGCAGGCAAGCAGGCAGTTTGATTCATTTAGCTACCGACTTTTTTGCGCGTAGACGGTGGTTGCGATTCTTATCACGTGCATGCTCAAAATTAAGTTGTATCGTGTATGCTAAAAAAAACATGTGTTACATTTTTGCCTCCAACATGGCAGAGCTCATTAGCATCGCGCAGTAAATGGTTACGAAAACAATTTTCAGTACCTCCCTGACCAATGCATATTGTTTGTTGAAGACCCAGCCCAAACTGGCTAATCGCTTATGTTGTACGACGCTTGACATCCAATCACTGGGCCCAACGAGAACGTGAACAAAGGCGCCTCCCCACATTCGAAGTTAAATGAAAGTTTTGTATGCACTAAAACTCATTGTGCGAGCAAGATTAGATTCAGAGGATACAACTTGGTGCGTCATTGACCCGGAGCTTATCGACCTTATTGGTGGGAGAAATAGCGCTGTTTACAATTGCTGCAATGTACTAGAAACGCTAACACATATTTTACGTTTGCCACTAATACAAACGAAAGCGACGGGCTTGAACTTTTTTCTGGCGATAAATGGGTGCTACGCCATTCTCAGGAAACTTTATTTTGCGCCCTTGGACCTACTGAATGCCTACAGCAACATTATATGGACAATGCTCACAAATCTACCTAGCACATGACTAGCCTCAAGACTAAATATACTGCTATGTTGGACACACCGCCAATATCGTTGTCATACAAATATATTTGTTATCGCTTAGTTTCACCTCTATATCATTCCCGTATTCATGTTATCTAGTGCAGAGTTAAAGGTTAACGCGCACAAGTTCAGGGTAATATGTGATGTTACATCGCAAAGTTGTATTGCTAATTTTAGATAGAACACTCGTGTACCAAAATGACACTGCAACAAATAACATGATGCCTGTTCCGAAATATCAAACTAAAGTGGAAGGTGCAATAGTATATTGCTACTTCGGTACTGCCGATTCATAGAGCACTTGCCTGTATCTGTGATGGTAAGGAGCGTGTTGATGAAGCCGAGCAGCAGCAAAACGAGAGCGGTGAGCTTCCAAGTCATAGCTCGCCACGGTCAGTCACTGTAAGAAGGTAAATTGATTTGACACTCCAGGCTAGTAAACGGCGTAATACGTTACTGTGTAATAAATGCTGCGGTGGTTATGTGCCTTAAAATTTCGTATAGGAGATACATAATTCTGCATATGCGAATGTATTTTTGTTTGAAGCGAAGGAATTTAAAAGCGCACTCATTATGTTGAGGTTTGCACAGTGTCCATTATACCAAGAGAACTAAGCTCTATGCAAGTTCTACATGGAGCGGTCAAGTGGGCGATGCTTCTTTTTTTTTGCAATGAATATGTTTTTTTTTAATTTTTTTGCGTGCGAACAAACAAGGACGAAGAAAGGCGCAACAAAAAAAAAATACACATTTTCATCGCCCTTGTTTGCTTGAGCGCAAAAAGTAAAAAAAAAAAATATGAATCTGTTCCAAGTAGGCCCACTTGCAGTTACACTTAAATATGGGTTAAATAAAAAGATGTGGGAAGGGGTTTGTGTAGTTCTAATGTGGATAGGGAAGTGAGAGCGTATAGTGAATTAGTGGTTGTGCTGAGAAGTATAAGATTGCTTAGAACATGTAAGACTCACCTACCTCTCCACAAACTACCGCCGCTCTTTGTTCGTTAACCTCGCGTTCTGGCACGTCGGTTGACTATGAACGCATTGTCTCAATGCAACGATTTGGGGACAAATGGCGGCGCTTCGTAACACCTGCGTAATGTGGTTATTTTGCCCGAAAGTAGTGTTTGCATTTTGCATTTAATTCTCATTGTTACGGAAAAATCTGCAATTCTCGTGACGGTGACAGTTATACCAGACAATTTTCCTTATAGATGTTTGCGGTGCGTGGCTATGGGACTATCAAAGAAAGAGGAAAAAAAGAGAGCTTCGCTTATTCTTTATGCCTACCTTATATCTAAACTCAGAGAAACTACGGGTGCATACGATAGGTGGTGCCAGGTTGGCACAGGGTACTTTTGAGTTTTAGTGACCTTAGTTTTGTTTCTGGAAGGACTATACCTTTATCGCCCCGTTCGATTATAAAAAATAATAATAAAAGCTTCCTCATTTCCTGCCATGCCTGAATAATTACAATTGTATACTTTTTGAGGACAAAATTTTGGCTGGACTGACAAATGCGGTACTTGCTCAATAGTACCAACGTGAAGGGTACTATTGAGTGGGAATTGTGTGCTAAAGGCAAACTACGAATTTATCGTTTGGTTATGACGCTGAAACAGGGTACTGCAACACGGAATATTGTCCCAGAGGTAATATTAGGTTCAGTTATACTTGAATGCACGATGCCTGCTGCTGCAGCTGCACATTTTACGAAGTAACAACTGTCAGACTGATTTCAAATTTGAACGATGGATGGAAATTGATTCGTCTGATATAGGAAAAGGACCTAAAAATGGCGAATATGTTAAGTAATCTTAAATTCTTATTCCTTACCTGGTATACTGACTGTTCTTACGCAATCTCCCATCTTCCAAGTAGTGCTTCATAAATTTCTCAAATGTGTACCATGGTGAATGATGTTTAGCAATGATTTCTTTCAATTTTCGTGTGAAATATCAGCATAAACTGCTTGGCATAAACTGTAACAATAAATTTTGGATTACAAGAATTGCACGGTGCATAAAGTCCTAGTGCCTTCAGCCGCCAGTAGTACCAATACCTACAATTTATTCAACCGAGGAGCTGCACCTAACTTACAAGGACCAACGAAAAGTTTCGTATTTGTTAAAGAGAACACAGTAAATGACCTGTTAGTTAAAAAAGATCCTTGGCAAGTCGGAGTTCAAACTGCTCGGACAAAAGTAAGGGCACGAAAACAGACAAGACATAACGCTTAACCCGTGGCAGATTTTTGGAGTTGTGTAACACCGAACAAATTTTCTTTGTGTTAACGTTCTCCTCCTGATGACGTATGGCGTATCGCGGTGTTAAAGTTGCTAACCTTTCGAATAAACCTTCAGTTGTAAGTAAGCGCTGTCTCTTGTCTCTTTTCGTGCCATTACTTCTGTCCGAGTAGTTCGTACTCCGATTTAGCCAAGTTTCCAGGCGAACTCGCCATTTTTCGCTTCAAAAAAAAGAAAACCTGCTGAAGTTGGATGCATGAACGACATTAGATCTACTTCGCAAATTTAGAATGTTATATGATTGAGCAGAACAAACGATGGTCTTCCCTGCTAGCAACAGCGCAAAAATTATAGCATCAAAGGCAGTTAACGCTTGTGCAGAGTAGGAGAGTCGCGATGATGACGTGGATGAGGAGTGCAGCGGCAGTGAAATACATTTAGAGAGTAAGATAGTGAAAAGAAAAAAGAGAGTATCATTTGCAGATGATTTTGTAACGCCGCCTAATGATTATGGAAACTAGTCAAGGGAACACAGACTGCATGTTGGGCGAGTTAGTCATAGTTTTGCACCATCAAACGCTAGCTTGGCGACACATCCGCAGCGCGCGCAGTGCATTAGTTAGATGGGCACGCTGTACGTTGGCAGTCGCTAAAAGTGGCTTCTTCCAAGAAGGCTGTATCGGCGGGGCAGGCTTGCGATGTGTTGAAAGAAAAGAGTCAGTATGAAGAAGTAGTGGGCATGCACGAAACCTGCATCGTGCTAACAAAGACAGGAACAAGAAGAAACACAAAAAAGAAGATAGTAGACAAATAAGATTATATATATATATATATATATATATATATATATATGTATATAATTTCGTAGAGCAGAGACCAACGTACGTTGGTATTTCACAATATATTTCTAACGTTTAAGTTGATGAACCAGCCTTTGACGAAATATCCACCAGTTGTAATGTTAGAAATAAATTGTGCGCATTGAGCATGTGGTCGCACTCTCTTCTGTGTAATTTTATCCCCAGGCCCACCTAATTCCGACATTGCCCTACTATATATTTATATATATATTTAGGCATATATTCTAGCAGGCATATCACACAAGGTCAAATTACTTCTTTATTCCAGCGGCCATTTCTACAAGCTGGCTGTCTTCATCTTTGACCTTCTTTATGCTTCTTTCCTGTGATTATGTTCCGTGCTTATCTGGCTGGCTAGTCTTTCCATCCCTCTGCCCCCGTTGAGCGAACTGGCTGATGGGACAAATATTAGGCAGAAACCTCGTGGTGCATAATCTATCAGATCACTGACGTGACTGCGGAAAACCCGGTCGTTGCGCTTACCACCCTGTTCCGCGAGAGCACTAAAGCAGTGTATCACTGTGCCTAATTCTTTCTTTGCAAGGTGAAATCCAGAGAATTAGGAGAAAAAACCTCACAGCGTCACGGTACACGTTTGGAGAGGCGATCTAAGACGAGGTATCCAATGAGAAATGATTTAGTTTGGTGCTGTTTGTCAAGTGAACTTGAGGGGCTTGACTATGTTAAATGGCTAAATGAGCTCGGTAATGTGGTCGTTGAAGGACTATCGCAGGGTTAACTTTGCGCTCCCTTGCCTTCGCAGGAGATTGCAAAATGCCCAGAAAGGACTCCTGGACAAGACTCGGTAGTCTTTCCTATACAAATTTGACGTCTGGTAGGTTTGACAAACGGGCATACAGACGCTAGGTTTGTAAACACAGCTGGTCATGTGATCGAGATGTAATGTAGAGGCAAACAGTAAGCTTAGACCAAAGCCATGTTCTTCAAGGATGCTTGAGAATTTTTTTTGTTCGTGAGAACTGGCTGCACACTATGCTGATGTACATGACCACCTTTTCCTTCATTGCAGTCGTTTCACAGTTTCGTGTTTCCATGGAAGTGCTAGAATTCTCTGCTCCTAAAAGCGGGAACCATCAAGCGCCATCTCTATGTGATTTTTAGGATTAGTAATCCAGAAATTATACAAAACTTAATTGGCTAAAATAGAAAAACTTTGGAATTCTCCACAAGTGCCTCCTTAATAAACTGTTGCAATACATCAGGACTGCTATGAAGCATTTTGTGATTTAGGGCAATGCGTGCGAAAATCTTAAACTCATGGAACATGAGATATTTAAATGGTTTCCTCTTCATTGCTTTTACCATAGATTAATACATTTGAAGATTAAAGATATAGTCATTCCAAAAGTAATTACGAAAATTATACTAGCATAACTTTTTAGCCAAATGAGCCATGCCATTGATCCCAATCGAAAATTCAACTGCTGTACGAGGAGCTCGCAGCCGTTTCCAAAAATGCAAGAAGAAATTGCTAATTTTTACATTGTAATGAATTCCGTGCGACTTCACACAGGAAAGCGACATATTATGTATTTATTGAATTATGTTTAGTATCAAGCGACGGCGCGTTTAAAGTCTACCATTGCGGGAATTGCATAGTTCGTTTGCTAAAAAGGTTTTGAGACTAATCAACACATTTATTTGTCTAATTACTACATCGAGTGATTTTCAAATGTATGACTCATTGGCCAAAAGACTAAAAAACAACGCCTAATTATTTGATCTTCCCACTTTTTAGGGCATTTCGAACCCATTTCGTGGAAAATCCAGCATATGACAAGTTTAGTCTGAGATCGAGCACATTTCTAAAAAGGTAAATGTAACAGCTTCGCCATCTCTTTTTTTTTTGTCGTTTTTGAGGTAGGCGTTCTTTAAAGACAGAGACTGCCTACGCAAGAAACCACAATACTGCAGTGAATAAATAAAAAGGCTCTCCAATTACCTATCAAATATCAACATCACGGCCCCTGTTCAAAATAATAATTTGAAGGTGAACAATTTATAAATCCATGTCTGTTTTACAGAAAGACCTAGACTAAAACGAAAAGGTGTCCCAACCTCAGGATTTCTCCTAATCAGACATCGCTTCGTTTGCACTCAGCTTTTATTTTATAATTGTAGCCCTACAGAAAGAAAGAAAAGAGGTAATTATTGAAACATCTCGTGAACTACTTGAACATTGGTATTCCGCATCGTTGGAAATGCCACATACGTCCTTTGGAATTAAAAAAAAAATGTTCCAGCTACAAAGACAAAAGTGATGCCCGGTTTATGCCGATGTCATTTCACGTACCATCTATTAAGGTACACATAAGCGAATGGAAAAATTAATTTTAGGAGAACCTGCGGGTGCCGTCAATTACAATCTAATGCAAAGGGCCTGTTTTTCAGGAAATGCCGCGAAAGAGTTCTTTTCTTGATGCCCTTCTTTGAAAGTCGCATAATGAATTAAAGCAAATACATCTTACAGCCATGTGCGACTCTCGTGAGAGCACTGCCGCCAGCTAATTTAGGCTAAAATTGCTGATGCTTATCAGTTTATTTCATGGGACGGGGCTCTTTTTCCTACTCCAACTGATTTTCTGACGCAGCATGATTAGGAAAAAATGTCGTTGTTCGCACATACTCCTCTGCTGTTGATCGCTTAAGAATACAAGTGAATAATTGACTGTTTGTGGGCAAGCTTGGTGAAGGTGGCGATCAGCTATTCATGTTAAGACTTTAAACCAAAGCTTTAAAAAAATCAGCATGGCCTATGTAAAACTTAGTACAGCGAAATACTGCGTTAGAGTACCTGATATTTTTTCTTTATTTTTTGTGCACGCTACTGCACCTTTATGCAAAATAGAAAGGTCTGGAGTTTTCATTGTGCATTGTACAAAGCTGCACATTGCAGGTAGAATTGACGAACGCAAGCACATACATGACGTCACCGCAGAACCATGACAATGGTATTTTATGCGGGGGACAAGTATAAAGGCATGGTTGTACGTAAGCTGAAAGATTCCTGAAATAAAATCATGTTTTCCGGCTGCGCAGAATACGTGTGAATTATCATACTGATAATCACGCCAAATTATGTCTGCTGCAGGGCGCATGCCCTTCGCATGTGCAAAGCACATGCGAAGATGTGCTTTGAACACATCTTCAATGGTGAGCTGGTGCACCCGGAAAGTAGCAGGCCATTTCTACAGCCGGATGCGATACCGACGATCTTGCAATATTGCGTAAAATATTTTATTCTTGGTTCTTCACTCATGTTTTCTCTCGGTTGTGCACAGTTGTTATCGTTTCTCTTTCGTGAGTGCGCTGCGTCGAAATCGGTATTTCTACCTTTGCTTCATGCGCATGGCCATTACATGAGGGCTGCAGTAATTTTGTCTGTATTGTTGATGCCTAATGCTGCTGCTTTGCAATGTAAGGGGCGAGAACCTATCAGCTTGAACCCTTAATTTTTGTCCCTTTGTTATCCTGATTGAAACTGGGCAATCAAAGGAAATAATAATTCTTATGTTCTTAATAATATTTTAAATGCGCCGTCAGCCTTTTTCGGTGTTCTCAAATGTGTACTGTTTATTTATGTTTCTTCAACAGAACCAGTTTTTTTATTCTTGTCAAATTTATGGTGTTATGTTTGTTCGAAACGAATTGAAATTAAATGTTTGTTATGAGCGACGAGCTCGAAACTAATTATGTTTCCTCGTAACATTTATTAAAGCCACACGTTACATTACACTGCGACGCAGTGATTGATAAAAATTATCAATAATTGCACCATATTTCACTTATAACATCCGAGTTTCAAAGAAATCGCGAAAACGTGATAATATTGAGTGAGCCAAGGTAACTTTTTATGTAACATATTCATCGGTGCATGCCAATAAAGGGCAGTTAGATATATTTAAGTGAAATCCAATTGCATCTTTCTTTAACGAACAACTCAGGGACTAAATTCTTCTATGCAAGCTGGAACAGTTGTTTTCGTTCAAGCGTGCGTTTATAGACAGTAATTTCTGCGTAAAATAAGACCGCAGTGAAGCAAAACTCGAGGCGTGTCTGCGCGGCCTCCGAGGCAAACATGCCAAGACGGCCTAGATCTCGCAACAAATGACGTGTTATACGCGAATTTATAGGGCGCATAAGTCGCTATGATGTTGCTGCGATCTTCACAAACAAGAGAAGCTGAGCAAGATGTACGATTCGAGGTAAAGAAAAGGAAATTCGCATCGCCAATCGGGGCGCTTATCCGGCTAGTCGATCGTCGGGCCTGGTCGGGCGATGTTATGTTTCCTTCCACTTTAAACCCAAGCGCTTCTGGGAGTTGCACGTTACCTACGGTTCTCGCTGGGTGGATCCCGTCGCATTCCATTAGGATGTGCTGAGTGGTCTCTGGATCTTTATGCAGCATACACATCTCATCTAGTTCCGAATATTTGTTCCGATATGTTTTCGTCCTTAGGCAACCGGCTCGAGCCTCAAATAGCAAGGCACTGCCCTTTGTGTTATCGTACAGATTTTCCCTTCTAATTTCTTTCTTCTCATTCTTGTAAATCTCCATTGTCCTTTTCGTTTCCATTCTTTGCATCCAATTCACGGTCTCTATTTCTCTCACTTTCTGATGACCCCTGGTTGTCTATTTACAGTGTCGATTATCCTGTACTTGGTTGCCAACTTCCTTGACCTCTTCCTCCATTCTGTGTCCACGCTTTTCATGTAGAGATACTTGTGCACTTTAGCCGCCCATTTATTTCATCCATGTTCCTGAGCCTTTCTTCAAACTAATGCAAGCGTGAGCGCCGCCTTGCGGCTGCATCTGAAACGCCCACGCGAGCGGCAGGGCCTTCGGCACACTTCCCTATTCTAGCCACTGTAGCCTGACACAAACACGGCTCCGCCGAGCACCCGCTAGCTGCGCGCTACTGCGCGTGCACCGTGACGTCATCCCGGCGTGTGGTCTGCTGCTCGCCGCCCGTACACTGCGCATAGCTTCGCCCAGTGTGCATGCGCTTGGCCTCGGAGCTTGCCATAAAAGGGGCTGCGCGTAGTCGTGTCAACGTTCGTTACGTATCGACTGGCTAGCCTCCTACGCGTTCGGCGTCGGCAAGCAACAGCGTTCATGGCACTGTGCCAACCTTGGTGTGACTGCCTGCGTTTGTGGCACGCCAGGAACGCTGTCGCTCGTTGGCGCCGACGCGTTCAGCGCTGGTTAGCGAAATGTCGCGATAGAGAAGGTACCCCTGAAAATGATCGCTCGAGAATACCTTCCCTACATGTCGAGTTAAGTTAAACCAAGTTAAAACCTAGCAGCAACCAAGTTTATACCTAGCAGTTGCAGCCAGTAAGATTTGAGGATCGACAGTTTCGCTGTGCCTAAGCTTAGCTCGACCGAGTGCAATCTTGCTCGCTTTTTTTGCTTGTCTGTTTCAATTTGCTGCTGCCAATGGGGGCGTCCTTCTCTTACGCAAGTGCGACACACACTCAAGTGCATACGGTAGAGATCCTGGTACCTATCATGATAAGTTTGGATTACTCTGCTGCCCCGTAAAGGCAGTGGGGAATAGTGTAGTATCTGCACAATGTCAGTAATCGGTCTTCATACGATGCTTATCGGAGTAGAGATAACACCAATGAGATATAATAATAAGTGGGCATTCGTGGTATTTATTTTGAAATAAATGTCGGTGAAATGACCGTCTCAGAAATATTTCACTAACTTTTTAGAGCCATGTAAGGGGCAGTTGAAAACAAATATTTTACACATACGTATGCAATGCCTTCCAGTAAAGGGTGCATTATCAAATGGTTCAAGCCATTCAAGCCATTAGCTGCGCCTTTTTATATTCCTGTCATGGGTTGAAGGGTGAGAAGGTGCTCATCCTTGGACTATTTACCATTTTTATTTGTGCATGACGTGGGGGTGAGAGGTGGGATGATGTTGAGATGAGCCACAGCTGCGTCGTACAGGCTGCAGCGTCTGCCGAGTAGTTGTCAAAGGTCATCGAAAAATAGTAGTAATTTCTTGTTTGAAAAATCACCAGAACTTAGTAGATGATCGATGCTGGCAAAAGAGGTATTTTAATCGGAGTTGTGGTTCCGGAATGTGCGATCTGCCAAGCCGTAACATAATGCAACGACCTTCAAATTTCTTAAGTGTTAAAACGGCCTCAGATGAGATCTGCTGCCTGAAGTCTGAGGAGCTTTGGGACTATGCTTAAAAAGTTCAGCTCGGGAGATCACATTGAAATGCATGAGAATGGTGGAATCGTCTTCCTCGGCAACCACTGCAACGATAATAGCGAGGTTTGTGGCATTTAACAGAAAACAGTCAAATCTAGTAACTGAAAAGACATGTTTTACGATCTCACAAACCTAAGCACAAATTTTGCAAACATGTAACTGAGCAGTAAAAAAGAAACATTTAGGAATTCTTGAAGATGCTCATAGCATTTCCTCTAGAGTGGAAAAATGATGCGATATATGTCACTTTGCTATATATCATTATCTTGTGAGTAGCACTTTAACAAACAGTTCATGCCTAAACACAAACTATTTCACCGAAGCTGTAAATCGATAGATCATATTTCTCCGCTAGAGGTGCTGTACGAGATGCAGTTTTAATGCAGAATTAAGGATTTGTATACTATGTGCTTCTATTTTTTTAAGCTTAGGAAGCCTTGGCAAATACTTAAAAATGAACGAGGTCCTAAACTAATATATGGCTACTACAGGTACTTTATAATTTTTCTTACAAATAAAAAATATGATTCAAATTGGGGAAACGGTTGCCTCAAAATTATTTCTGCATTTTACTTGTATGTGAATAGGGAAAGCGGACCTTCCCACGATCTAAAGCTTCCTTTTCAGTAAAAAAAAAGGTTAACTTTGCATCTTGATGGGATGTAGTAAAAGTTGATCGCTCTTTAGCAGTTGGATAGAAAAAACATTTCCCTATCATTTTCTTCTAGGTGACGCGAAAGTAAATACATTCCCAACACATCACTGAATCAGTGACCATTTAAACAACTATTATACTTAAAAATATATCAGTACCTGCGGCAACACAAGGTCCAGTAAAAACTAAGAAATGTTCTTCATTGGACATTAATTTGCAGTGGCATATTGGTCATTATCGAGCACGCCCTTGTGGCCGATATGGAGCTTATACGCGGGAAAATACGTATATTGATTCGTTTCGAATAGTACGGAAAAATACTGAAATTGCATCCGCAGCGAATATCGAGTCGCTTAATATTTCATGGCACATCCCAAAATATGAAATATATCGAGAACTGCCGCAAAAAGTACGAACACAATAGGTAAAAGAAATAGACACACGGAGACACGGGCGGTGCTGCCAACTGGTTTATTTCATGCGCAAGCATAGCAAAAATATACGGGAAAGCACATGCACAGAAAGCATAATTCACACCTGCGGGGACAAACAGCTTGCAAAGAAACTCGTTCCTACAGAGCAAGCTCACTCATACAGACTTTAATTGCAATGCCAGTAGGAGTGAGCTCATTGAGAAATTTCGCACACTGCGTAGAGCTGTTAAAATTACTATTACCACGTAAAATTCCGAGCAAACGCCCCCCCCCCCCCCCCCGCCTCAAGCAAGCCGAAATTACCGGCGAAGTTAGGGGGGCGGGGCGCTATGCCGAAACGGCACCACAATTCAAGATGGCAACGACAAAATGTTCCCGCCAAAAAAAGAAGCGCGGTGGGAATGGCAGTGAAGTTTTATTGAACATGAACTTTATTAAGCCAAAGATTTGTTGGTGGTGTTTATCACTCTCAAAACCACCGAAAGAACTACAGAAAGAGTACATCGACGCTGCACCGACGCATCGCCGCGACCGGCGAAACGAACATTGGTTATGCAGCTTCTATTCCAGGCAAAATTATGTCCGCTAGAGTAAAGAGACGCGTAATGTTCACTTTATTAAAAGCCATGTCCACGGTGAAACGTTTAGCACTAATGAGAGTTCCGATACAAGTCAAGATCAGCTGCAGTGCATGGCTACCGACGGCGGACAGTGAACCGCGGCTCGGCCATGCTCGCATCGCAGCTGGTGGCGCCATGAGATAGAGGTCGCCAAAGGCCTGCTTCTAAAACAAGAGAAAAACAAAACAAAAACAAGAAAACCTAAAGAAGTGAGAAAAAATCACTGTGCCGGACCATTACGGACCATTTTCACCCTAACAAGCAAAATCTCTCAGCAGAATGAGCCGAACATACATTGATGATGCAGTGAGTTTTGCGTGTTTAGCTAAAGGCTGCATACATTCGCCTTTTTTTATATCCTGTGTCCAGTAAACTGCCTCAGTAACCGATGTGACGCTGCAAATAGATCAATGGACGGCGTCTCCTTTTAAATGCAGTAGGTCGACACAGTGTCTTTTGTACTTTGCGGGTGCATCACGTCTTGCGGAGCTGGCTTATATGTAACTGCTTACAACAGGTGCAGCATGGCTGTTTTTGATATAACCGCGATATATTTGTGCCATTTTCTGCTGTCAGCGTATCCTAATTACGTCGTCTCTCGTGGCTCCCTCTGGTAGCCCGAGAGATAGCTCTCA